>NW_020837950.1:18558829-18771430 GCF_003676395.1 Aethalodelphis obliquidens | reverse complement strand
TTCCTTCCTTCCTTCCTTCCTTCCTTCCTTCCTTCCTTCCTTCCTTCTTTCCTTCCTTCCTTCTCCAAGGAGTTCTGGATCCTTGCACTTAGAAAGGTCTAATACATAGACTAAAAGATGGAGGGAAAATATTGTTAGAGTTTGTAAATTCAGATAACTTCTTCATCTTATTGATAGTACTTTGGTGCACAGTTATTTGCTTCTTCTAATAGAATTATGAAAAATAAGTGAAGTAGATTTAAAGAGATATAGATAATTAGTAAGCATCGTTCTATTTGTCACAACATCTGAAACATATTGTTTTATGACATGTTGGGTTATTTACTTTTCTTTTTAAAAAAGAGAAAATATATACCTATATGAGGGTGTTTTTTTTGGGGGGGTGGAGGTCTTTGGTCTGATGAAAGGAGTATTTGAGAACATTCACAAAGGGCACTATCCTCTTCTTCTTTGCCTCTTCCATTAGAAAGAAAGTTTCAAATCAAAATATGAGTATCTGAGTTAGTTCAATGGATCAGTTATTAGTTCTGCTGAGTAACAAAGAGAGAGAAGTATTTGTTAGTCTCTGTTCTATCTCTTGTAATCCAGCCAGGCTTTAAGTGAGGAAGAAGAGATCCAAATTCACCTCAAAAAATAACAGTGGGAAGGGTATTAAACTAAACTAAACTAAAACAATCTGAAAAGGAGAAAAATCCCTACTCAGTATGGGTTAGTCAACTCATTAAAAAAAAAAGTATGTCACTGAAGCTGTGCTTATTCACATGAAGAATAACTTTCATTGGTGGGAAGACAGAATAAAACCCAGTCACTTGCATTAAATCTCATTCTTGGAAATGCTTATTCTTTCTGAGTCCAAGAATTTGAGAAGAAAATATGCATAGTAATGTGGCCCAAATATGAGGAATTGCTCTATTTATCAGGAAATAAGAAAAGGTCAAGAGTGAAATTTCTTTCACTGGAGAATGTTAGAGGTTTTCTCGAGAAAGAATGTGAGGCAAGACTTGAAAAGAGAATGGGTGAGGAGATACCAGAGAAGAAAGACAAAGGTCAGGATTTTGTTACTGATCGAGAATTCTGTCATCGCCAAAGAGTAAGACTGGAGATCCACTTTTATTCTGCAACAGCATGGAATTGCCTACACTCTCAAGTTCTTTAAGCATTGTTTCTAGTACATGCTTTTGTGATGGCCTTGACCTTTCTGTAAAAACTTCATATTAATAATGTATTCAACCTAACCTGGAGGATAAAATCTCTTAAAAGTTGTTGAGACAAGAAATGGGCAGTGAACTAATAACTCTAATTTCCAGGAAGTCTTGGATGGAAAAGCAGGAAATGAAAAACATTTGCCTCTTCTCATGAAATGTAACTTGACATATTCTAGTGTCATTTAGCATGACAGAAGAACTGACAGCCTGAGAGACTCTAGTAAAATCAAGCAGTTAGAGCCTGTAAATACGTTAATAGCTGCATTCTCACCTACTTCAAAATTAATAATGAACAAGAAAAGTGATTGACTCCTGCACAACCAGATTACAATAGTGACCAACCATGTTTTCAAGGAAAGAGACACTATTCTACTCTATCCAAATGTCCCCCTTTCTCCTCCCACCATCAAATCCACTCCCAGATGGAAAGATTGGGAAACAATAAGATCAATTTTCCTTTTTAGCTCTAGCAAAATACCTCTTACCCTTAAGTGTAGAACGTTGACAAAGAAATGTAAAATTATTATAAATATTCCATCAGTTATTTTTTAGCAGTATGTACTTTTAGCAACATTATGTCTATTGATTTTTAAGACTAGCCGAGAACAACTTGCTGTTCAAATTTGAGGATTTACCATCTTCAGTTAATTTAATAATTCAATTTTATTTTAACATGTGTTATCTATTTCACATAGAAATAGTAACATCAGATATAATTTTATATAAAATTATATAAAATTATATAATGTCTATACCAAGTTAAGCTAAATAATAGTACCATAATTGGGTAGGTTTTACCCCCTGTGACAGGTGATATTTGACATTACTGTTAATTACAGAACAGTGTTCATTAAGAACAACTACAAGTTTGGCCTTGGAAATATGCAAAAAAAGATGAAATGTGTCTACAGTAATGTTGACCTTTATTTTCTAGTCCTTCCTTCAAAGCCAATAACCCTCATGTGTCTTGATACTTTTTCTTTTCTTTGGTTGCCTTTACCCCAATAAGGGGTTGTGCAATGCTTCAACATTGAAGGGAACAAGGGCTCAGCACAGCACAGTCTTCTGTGATCAGGGATCATTTTGTCTGCAGCACAGAGATGAGTGGGAGGGGCAGAGGAATGGTTTCCATGGGGGCTGGAATCAAGCCAAGGCCCAGAGCTTTGTAAATCCTGTTAAATATTTTGCTTGTCATCCAAAAAGCAATTAGAAGCCATGTTAGGGCTTTAAACAGAAAGGTGTCATGATGAGTTTTCCATTTAAAAAGGACATTTCTGTGTACTGTGGAATGAGTGGTTTGAAGGGGGAACCAGTTTGGATTCAAGAGAAAAGATTAGGAAACAAAAGCAGTAGTGTGGATAAGAAATAATACTGGCTTTTCAGGTTGGTTTTAATGGAAAGGAAGATAAATTTAAGAGATACTTAGGAAGTGAAAATAGTTATTCTTATAATACAAGGATCGGAGTCAGTGTAATACATTCAGAATAAATCCTAATGATTACTTTTGCATGGAATGTGTTCTTACCTGAGGTCGGGAACTCAGAAGACCTTCAGAAGAAAACAGTATGAGTTTCATACATACCTGCTGAGTTTGAGGTGTCTGAACTTTTAAGTGCAGAATGTAGGGTGGAGGTTGAATATACGGGCCTGGGGATGAGAAATTTGAATTAATGGTGAAGGAAACATTGAAAAGTGATGATATACAGTAAGTCCCCTACATATGAACCTTCAAGTTGTGAACTTTCAAAGATGCAAACGTGCATTTGCACATCAAATCTTATAAGTTAGTTCACGTGTCTGGCGTACATTGTCACGTGCGTGCATCCTCTACAAGTAGTTGTGCTTTTGTGTACTTTACTGTACAGTACTGTATAGAGTACAGTAGTACAGTGTCTCTATTTCAAGCCCACAATGTCTGGAAGCAAGTGTAAAAGCAGCAGTGATGTAGCAATCCAATGCTACCATGTCATCTATAATGAGAAAAAAAGAGCTACTACCCAGACGTCACTGAATCATTTTTTCCAGAGTAGATAGAATTTAATCAAGCAAGGAACCAGAACCTGTGCCATCAACATCAGGTGTGAGTGAAATTGCAGCTTGCCCTCCATCTCCTATTGCTGATGATCCTTCAGCTCTGCCATCTCTCACCTCCTCTCCGTCCTCCATCGGTAACTCTTCTTGCCTGTTCACTTGATGCCAGCCTCTGGATGCCAGCAGTTGTAATGTACTACTGTGCTTTTCAAGGTACTGTACTATAAGATTAAAAATGTTTTCTTTATTTTTTGTATTTTTTTAATGTATTATTTGTGTGAAAATTATTATAAACCTATTACAGTAGAGTACTATATACCCAATTGTGTTAGTTGGGTACCTAGGTTAACTTTGTTGGGCTTACAAACAAATTGGACTTATGAACACACTCTTGGAAAGGAATTCGTTTGTACATAGGGAATGTACTGTACTCAGATGCTTACCTGTGAAATGAAAATATCTCATTTTTTAACTGAGTTTGCATTCATTTCATCATTAATGAGAATTGCTTTTATAAAATATTTGCCAGTTATTTTTAATAAAAAGTACCTCTCTATATCTTGTAGTTATTTTTATTGAGTTTTTTTATTGATATGCATCAAACTAGAGGAACGATGTTTGGCATTAGATGCTTATTTGCTAAATTAACATAAATGAATTTATTATTTATAACTAAAACTTTACATCATATATTTATCTCTCATAATATATTTATTTTTTGAAACTTTAATTGTAATTTATGTGTACCATGAATGTTGGATGTTTGATGTAAATGTTTGTAAAGCTCTCTGGGCTTAGCATTTTAGAAAGATTTGCTCTTTCTTCAATGGTTTTGTCCTATACATGTTCATATTTGACATCTCCATATCAACTTTAGTGTTTTGTATTCAAATTATCAGTAATTACTTCAAAAATTTCAAATTAATTAAAATAACTTTTACATAGTATTTTGTTAAAATGTTATTTTTTTCTTCAGTATTGTGGTTAAATGCATCTTCTCATTCCATATGAAGTTATTTTTGTGTTTGAATGTGTGTATGTGTATGTTTTGTTTCTTAAAAATCCAACCCATACATTTGTTTATTTAATTTACAGTTTTTATTTTCAGGTTCTCCCCCTAATTTATATATTTTATGCATTTATCTTCATTTCCCTGTATCCTAATTAATAAGTTAAGAGATTTACTAATCTCTTAACTTAAATGTTTCTAACATTAATCCTACTAATCTTGGCTTAATGATATCATATGTAAAGCTACAAATTTTATCTGAATAGAGCTTTGGCCATGTATCATGAATTTTAATATGTAATATTTTAACTTTCTTTAATGTCTAAACTATCCAAAAATTAATTTTGTTTTTCCTTTCTGGTTTAAATGATATTTAGCTTATTATTAAAATGTTTTCAAGTTTTTACATCTCATGGTTATTGATTTGTATTGATTTCTGGTTTTAATACATTTTTTGTTAGAGCAAATTATGTGTAATAATTATACTTTCTGGCATTTAAAACTTCATTTGGGGGCTTCCCTGGTGGCGCAGTGGTTGAGAGTCCACCTGCTGATGCAGGGGACACGGGTTCATGTCCCGGTCGGGGAAGATCCCACATGCCGCGGAGCAGCTGAGCCCGTGAGCCATGGCTGCTGAGCCTGCGCGTCCAGAGCCTGTGCTCTGCAATGGGAGAGGCCACAACAGTGAGAGGCCCACGTACCACAAAACAAACAAACAAACAAAAAAACACTTCATTTTGTTAGATAATATATGTCAGTGTCTGCAAATGTTTATATATTATTAAAATAACAGTGTCTTATATATATTCATTTTTGTCTCATCCATCATCAGGCCTGGAACAGACTTGGCAAATAAAAGCAGCACTTAATAACATTTCTTGAGAAAAAAAATGAATAACTTAACCATACTCGTCATCTTCCCATTTTTACTAAAAACTGAATTTAGTAAACAGATATGAGAATGAATTGATAAACTAAATAATAACTGACAAATGTAATTAATGTTTGATGATATTATAGCAACTTATATAGAGCGCTTGTGTAATTAACAAGTCATCTGGAATAGACTTTTGCTGGTATTCATTCAGCATCCCTACATTTTCTTAGTCCTATCAGTAATGTCATTGCCATAGATCCAGGTATTACTTTATGTTCAAGGCATGAAGAAGATGAGAATCTCCCCCTTTTATTTATTAAGGAGTCTAAAGCTTTCCTACCATGCCCACAATAGAGTTCCACTTAGATTTCATTGGCCAGAGTCATGGTACATCCCTATTCTTATCTTAAAATATTTTATTTTCATGCTCTGCATTAAAATTGTCAAGGAAGAAGGGAGTTAAGAATGGGAATTTATCTAACCAATGAGTTGTGTGTTGGTATTCTTTTTTTTTTTTTTTTTTTTTTGTGTTTGGGGCTCTCCCTTTTTTGGTGTCTCCCGTTGCGGAGCACTGGCTCCGGACGTGCAGGCTCAGTGGCCATGGCTCATGGGCCTAGCTGCTCCGCGGCATGTGGGATCTTCCCGGACTGGGGCACGAACCTGTGTCCCCTGCATTGGCAGGTGGATTCTCAACCACTGCACCACCAGGGAAGCCCTGGTATTCTTTTAAAATGTGTGCTGCATTGAACAAAATTAAACTGATATTCTAGTTACATGTGTTTCTGAAGCCTATTATAACTTCAAAGAAATAAAGACAAAATTGAGAAGGAGAAACTGTGATTTCAGCACAATTTAATGAAAACCCATTTAACATCCAGTATGCACCTTGTGCTACAAAAATATTTATTTCTATGTTGGCACAAAGATAGTTAAAATGAGTCTCTTAGTTCAGTTCTCCTAAATGACTATTCTTTTGCAAATTATTTTTTATGAGACAATTTTGTAATAGATGAGAATAAAATTTCTCACCCCATTTTGTCTTTATTTCTCTAAAGTGCATTAGCAAAATAGAGTTTATAGTATAGTTATTTTATTTGAATAGGATGACTTGTAATATTAATGCAACATAAATGCTTAACTTCATTTTAACTTGAACACTGCAAATTCATATAGCAACTTTTCTCTTCTGCCTCATTGGTATTTGCAAAGTCTAGAAGAATATTTAATACTCTTTGTCACCTGATTGCTTAGTATAACATATTCATCAAAGAAGCATATACTGATTAAGCACCAAATGGAAAATTGAGTTGAAGAGAAGATATTAGAATGTCTTTTAAAAAGTATTTCTTGGGCTTCCCTGGTGGCGCAGTGGTTGAGAGTCCGTCTGCCGATGCAGGGGACATGGGTTCGTGCCCTGGTCCGGGAAGATCCCACATGCCGCAGAGCGGCTGGGCCCGTGAGCCATGGCTGCTGAGCCTGCACGTCCAGAGCCTGTGCTCCACAACGGGAGAGGCCACAACAGTAAGAGGCCCACGTACTGCAAAAAAGAAAAAAAAAAAAATTCTTGATCAAGGGTACATATAAGACCTTTCCTGTTCCCTAGTTTATCATTCCGGTGAGTTGCTGTA
Organism: Aethalodelphis obliquidens; assembly: GCF_003676395.1. NCBI lineage: Eukaryota > Metazoa > Chordata > Mammalia > Artiodactyla > Delphinidae > Aethalodelphis > Aethalodelphis obliquidens. Next base: position 18,764,680 of record NW_020837950.1, on the reverse strand, counting down.
ACTATGCGTTCAGGGATCCACCCAAGAATAGTGAATTAATTGTGTCTTGTATGATTGTGTATGTGTTTGTAATCATAGTTTTATTTGATTCATTCGAGAAGCATTAATTGAATATCTTTCAATCTTCAGAAATTATCTAGGATTCAAAGATAATAAGCCATTGGCACTCTTCCCAGGGTCTGACAATTTCCAGAAAACTTAGAGCTTAAAACTAAGGGACTAGTTTGATAAATATAATCCCAGTTGATTATTTGAGCTTATTTAACAAGTGTCTAAAGTGCATTACTCAGTAATTTAATGAACTGAAGGCAGTTTTGTATATTCTGAAAAGAGATATATTTACAGGGAGTACAAAGGATCTAGTGTTTTAATTTTATCCTTTTAGCCTTTCCATTTTTTTTTTCTCATATTTAGGGTGTATGAAACATCACAGAGAAGATTTAAGTAATATGGTTTCTTCATTTTCCTTTGGTGTATGTTTTTAAGATCAAAGGAGGTATCTGTAATGCTATTAAATTACAAGTTCTTATTCATCAAAATCCTTTATGTCCCTTTAAATCATATTCTAGACTAACCAGTCATGCACTTTGTGTTATGAAGCCTATTTGTGTCACTGACCATAATTGCTGGTATTGCTGAATTTGCAAAAGGTGAATCAGGTAAAAACACTGATCTGGAGTTACTTGGTGTCGTCGGTGGATTTCTGCTTTTTGTTAAGAAAATAAAATCTATTTAGTAAATCCAAAATAGATTTTCATTCTGTTTATTATGAAGGATAAAAGGCTGCAAGTATGCTAAACAATATTTGACAGGCTGGGATTTGAAGATTTTCCTCAAAGGGGTCACCAACTATTGATTTTTCACATCATTTCACTTAGCAACATAAAGGGAACAAGGCATTTCTTCTAATTATCTCCACACATTCTGGTCCTAAAACTATGCATCCCATTCTTCTATTCAAGACATTTTGGGATAACACATGATTTCTTTCCAACAGAAATAACTGTTCAAATAAATGTGTTTAAACTGATGTGTTCATTTAAATTAAAAAATGGTTTCCAACTGATAAAGGTGATTGTTCTAGCTGATTTGAGTGATTGTTCTCATGTAGGCAATTACAAGACCACAGAGAGAAGTCCATAAAGTCTGACTTCTAATCACAACCTGACTAAGGGCATACTCAAATGTGACAGTCTTTGATGGAGGCAACCTGGAGAGACAGCCTGCAAAAATAAACCTCAAAAGAAAATAGCAATAGTGGAATTTAGAAATTCCCTTCTCTCTCTCTCTCTCTCTCTCTCTCTCTCTCTCTCTCTCTCTCTCTCACACACACACACACACACACAAAGGCAAGGGGCAAGGGACACTGACTAGAACAGGGAACATGAATTAGATCTTGCCTAGACACCTAACCTCTTAGTCTTATTTCTACATGTAGAGTTCCATGTTCTCTATATCTCCTTTCTTTCCTTACTTTTCTATATCCACATAAGCCTTCCTGACTTTATCATGGAAGAGGTAAATGAGCTGTGGACGTTTAAGAAAAGAGGTTTTTTCCCCCAAATTTCATTTATCACAGTCCACTGCATTAATGAAAATTGGTTATACTAGGTAGAATTTTATGACTGTTCTTTATTTGATTTTACTTTGAGGTTGATATTTCACAAGTTATAACCTGATAGATTATAAAGGAAAGAGATAATAGGTGTTTCTCAGTATATCATTTTTGATTTGAATTTCTGAGAAATTTCCCTCTACACATGTGAAATTGTTCATACCATTTTGCAGAAGAAGAAAATACTGCCTTGTATCCTCAATTATATTATAAGTAGCCTACACTTTTGGGTTTCCACTATGTGTTTTCATTGTTGTTGTTCACCTTACATGGTGTCTATCTATATTTTTTAATGAGATAATAATTTCCATTCTTCAGTAGATACTGATATTTCCCATATTGAATTTAATGAAGGAAAAACCCCATATCAAGAATTAGAAAAGGTGAAAAAAAAAAATAAAGGAGCCAGAGGAATAGAATTCTACATTTCAGATATTGTATTTTTATTAAAAATTAACATAAAAATCTTCATTTCTTAAAATATTAATCAACACAACTGTGATTATCATTGATGTGATTGCTTTTTTAAATGAATTTAAATGTTTAAAAATTAATGAGGGCTTCCCTGGTGGCGCAGTGGTTGAGAGTCCACCTGCCGATGCAGGGGACACGGGTTCGTGCCCCGGTCCGGGAAGATCCCACATGCTGCGGAGCGGCTGGGCCCGTGAGCCATGGACTCTGGCATCCAGAGCCTGTGCTCCACAACGGGAGGGGCCACAGCAGTGAGAGGCCCGAGTACCACAAAAATAAATAAATAAATAAAAATGACTGAAATAAAGATGTTTATAAGAATGCAACCAACTTGCTATGTAGAGAAAAGTGTTATTTGAGGGGTAGGTTGTGACTGCTCTTCTGTAATGCAGTTAGAATCATTGTTTAAAAACACACATTCTGTATATGGCTGATTCACTTTGTTGTACAACAGAAACTAACACAGTATTATGAAGCAATTATACTCCAGTAAAGATCTATTATAAAAAAAAAAAGAAAGAAAGAACCAGAGAGTCTATAGGGCTGCTAAGGGAAAAAGGGACAGACTTGTTCTGGATGGTTACCAAGTTCCAGGGCACATGTATTCTTAGAATCAAATCCCTTTCTCTTGAGATAAGTAACTCGTGTGGGTTTCTTTAAAGGGACCTGATGCAAACAACAGCTGTGTTTCTAATTGCTACCATTGTTTTTAGTTAGGAAAGCAAAGCATTTATTTTAAAACAATCCAGCTTATATACTGGGATAAAAATGGTTTAGAAGCAGGCATGGATCTAGGTTTGGTGAGGCCTGAAGCTTGTACAAATTGGGTGGCCATCTTTAAAAAGAAGAATTCCAAATTACCCATAAAAAATAGGTACAGGACCCTAGAATGGGCCTGTGTACATGAGGGGCCATAAAGCCAAGCTTCATTAACTTCACAGTATATCCAACTCAGTTTAGAAGTGAGAACCTGATCCTCAGGGGCAATGTGACCTTAGATAATTCTTTCTCCAACAATAACCATGTTTAATTTAAGTAAAAAGTGCCCACAAAGACATTATACTACCCTCATGCTTTACTTGAATGTTTTCAAGCTGTAGCTAATGAGCCATTCATGGGCATGACCAGAATTTGTTATAGGATGAAATAGAAAAGAATAAAGGAGAAAACTGGGTGTATCACCTAACAGATGGGTAACTGTTCTCTTGTGAGACTTTTGTTTCAGTTTTACAAATAGATATGTCAGTGGGTCCCATAGTGTTTGGTCTCAGGATCTCTTCACACCCTTAAAATATAGAGAAGGCATCAAAAAGTTGTTGTTTATGTGGGATATTTCTATTGACATTTACTGTATTGGAAATTAAAACTGAGAATACAAAATTAAAAAAGAAAAACCCCACATATTCTAAAGTTGATAACATTGTACTGCGTTCAAGCTAGTTGACAAAAGTGTTATTTTGTGGAGTGGATGGGACAACTATTCTATAATACATTTAGACAAGTGTTTAAAAACATCTGTAAAAATCACTAGAATAAAAGTACAACATATCTGCTAAAAAAAGAATTGGCAAAGTTGAAAGCTTACTGCTGAAACATTAAATATGTCATTAAACAGAATTTACTTTCAGCCCATCATGTAACTTATATTACTAGAATGAAAGTTAGTTATCCAAAGAAGACATACAGATGGCCAAAAAGCACTTGAAAAGCTGCTCAACATCACTAATTATTAGAGAAATGCAAATCAAAACTACAATGAGTTATCACCTCACACCAGTTAGAATGGACAACATAAGAAAATCAACAAACAACAAATGCTGGAGAGGGTGTGGATAAAAGGGAACCCTCTTGCACTGTTGGTGGGAATTAAATTGATACAGTACGGCCACTATGTAGAACAGTATGGTGGTTCCTTAAAAAACTAAAAATAGAATTACCATATAACCCAGCAATCCCACTACTGAGCATATACCCAGAGAAAACCATAATTCAAAAAGGCACATGCACCCCAATATTCATTGTGGCACTATTTACAGTAGCCAGGTCATGGAAGCAACTTAAATGTCCATTGACAGACAAATGGATAAAGAAGATGAAGTACATATATACAATGGAATATTACTCAGCCATATAAAGGAATGAAACTGGGTCATTTTTAGAGATGTGGATCGATCTAGAGACTGTCATACACAGTGAAGTAAGTCAGAAAGAGAAAAACAAATATCATATATTAACACATATATGTGGAACCTAGAAAAATGGTACAGATGAACCAGTTTGCAGGGCAGAAATAGAGACACAGATGTAGAGGACAAACATATGGACACCAAGAGGGGGAAGTGGCAGGGGGAGTGGTGGTGGGATGAATTGGGAGATTGGGATTGACATATATACACTAATGTGTATAAAATAGATAACTAATAAGAACCTGCTGTATAAAAAAAATATATAAAATAACATTGAAAAATTCGAAAGAAAGAAAGAAAGTTATCATCAACATCACTTTGAAATTGGACTTTCATCTGATTAAAAAACAATTATTAAGAGGTGGAAGGCAATTATGATCAAATTTTGCTATGTCTCTTGTGTTAGAAAAACCATTTAAGTAATTCTATAAATTTAGTTTCTTTCATTTCTATGCCAGATTTTAGAATCCAAAAATGGACATTAAAAATAGAATGAGGAGAACTTCATATTTTCCAAAAATAATATTCAGATTAAAATATCAGTATGTGTGTGTGTGTGTGTGTGTATATATATATGTATATATATATATATATATACACATATATATATATATATATAATTGTCAGAATATAACATATCTTGAAATTTCAAAAATGGCTGAAACTATAATAAGCCATCAAAGCCAGGAGGTAAAATGTTCTCACAAAGGTTAAAAGAGAGCACCTTCAGCATTTCTGGAAGGCACATTATGTCTGGGCATATATGAAACCATCAAAGTGAATAGGAGCCACATGTGTCAGCTTAAATTAGTTGTCCATGCCACTTTTTGGAGTTGCTGGTCATCACAAATTGACATTTTCCATCATATGCAACTGACAGAAAAAAGCAGAAATGACCCCAATATGTTGGTTTGTAGAAGAACAGACCATAAAAAATTCCAGCTGGTGCTGATTTCAGCCAATGAATGCAATAGGGATAAAGGCTTCTACTTCAACTTTAATGGAATTCTTTGGCCTTACACAGAAGACACGGTTGTAAAGTTTTCAACAAAAGCTAGAGTGAGAAATATGGATACAGAAAGGTGATGTTTCCAAGAAAGTCATATTCCAAATAAAGCCTTGCTTATCAGTCTCCATGCAGTATGAACTCACTTGTAGGTACTGCCATGTGGATACTTGGTGTGTGCTTTCAAATGGGGGATTCTATAATTGAAAATATCAAAACTAATAGCACTCATTTAAGAAAGGCAAAGAAAACAAATGGTTACCTCACTATTATGAAGATCTACAATTTGTCCCTGATTATTCCAGAGGAGTAAACACATATTTCAGAAAATTTCTTAAAGATATCTTGCTCATCAGAAATAAATCAAAAAGAAATAAAGGAAACAATAGCAAAAATCAATAAAACTAAAAGCTGGTTCTTTAAGAAGATAAACAAAATTGATAAACCATTAGCCAGACTCATCAAGTAAAAAGGAAGAAGACTCATATCAACAGAATTAGAAGAGAAAAAGGAGAAGTAACAACTGACATTGTAGAAATACAAAGGATCATACGAGATTACTACAAGCAACTATATGCCAATAAAATGGACAACCTGGAAGAAATGGAAAAATTCTTAGAAAAGCACAACCTTCTGAGACTGAACCAGGAAGAAATAGAAAATATAAACAGACAAGTCACAAGCGCTGAAATTAAAACTGTGATTAAAAGTCTTCCAACAAACAAAAGCCCAGGACCAGATGGCTTCACAGGTGAATTCTATGGAACATTTAGAGAAGAGCTAACACCTATCCTTCTCAAATTCTTCCAAAATATAGCAGAAGGAGGAATATTCCCAAACTCATTCCAGGAGGCCACCATCACCATGACACCAAAACGAGACAAAGATGTCAAAAAAAAAAGAAAACTACAGACCAATATCACTGATGAATATACATGTAAAAATCCTCAACAAAATACTAGCAAACAGGGCTTCCCTGGTGGTGCAGTGGTTGAGAGTTTGCCTGCTGATGCAGGGGACATGGGTTCATGCCCCGGTCTGGGAATATCCCACATGTCACAGAGCGGCTGGGTCCTTGAGCCATGGCCGCTGAGCCTGCATGTCCAGAGCCTGTGCTCCACAATGCGAGAGGCCACAATAGTGAGAGGCCCACGTCCCACAAAAACAAAACAAAACAAAACAAAACAAAAACTAGCAAACAGAATCCAACAGCACATTAAAAGTATCATACACCATGATCAAGTAAGGCTTATCTCAGGAATGCAAGAATTCTTCAATATATGAAAAACAATCAATCTGATACACAATATTAACAAACTGAAGTACTAAAAACCATATGATAATCTCAATGGACACAGAAAAAGCTTTCAACAAAATTCAACCCTCATTTATGATAAAAACTCTCCAGAAAGTAGGCATAGAGGGAACCTACCTCAAAGTAATAATGCCATATATGACAAACCCACAGCCAGCATTGTTCTCAGTGGTGAAAAACTGAAACCATTTCTACTAAGATCTGGAACAAAACAAGGTTTCCCATGCTCATCACTATTACTCAACATAGTTTTGGAAGTTTTAACCACAGCAATAAGAGAAAAAAAGAAATAAAAGAAATCCAAATAAGAAAAGAAGAAGTAAAACTGTCACTGTTTGCAGATGAAATCATACTATACATAGAGAATCCTAAAGATGCTACCAGAAAATTACTAGAGCTAATCAATGAATTTGGTAAAGTAGCAAAATACAGAATTAATGCATAGAAATCTCTTGCATTCATATACAATAATGAGAAAAATCTGAAAGAGAAATTAAGGAAACACTCCCATTTACCACTGCAATGAAAAGAATAAAATACCTAGGAATAAACCTACCTAAGGAGACAAAAGACCTGTATGAAGAAAACGATAAGACACTGATGAATGAAATTAAAGACGATACAAACAGATAGAGAGATATACCATGTTCTTGGATTGGAAGAATCAACATTGTAAAAATGACTATACAACACAAAGCAATCTACAGATTCAATGCAATCCCTACCAAATTACCAGTGGCATTTGTCACAGAACTCGAAAAAAAAATTTCACAATTTGTATGGGAAAACAAAGACCCCAAATAGCCAAAGCAATCTTGAGAAAGAAAACAGAGCTGGAGGAATCAGGCTCTCTGACTTCAGACTATACTACAAAGCTACAGTAATCAAGACAGTATGGTACTGGCACAACAACAGAAATACAGATCAATGGAAAAGGATAGAAAGCCAGAGATAAACCCATGCACATATGGTCAACTTATCTTTGATAAAGGAGTCAAGAATATACAATGGAGAAAACACAGCCTCTCCAATAAGTGGTGCTGGGAAAATTGGACAGCTACATGTAAAAGAATGAAATTGGAACACTCCTTAACACTGTATACAGAAATAAACCCAAAATGGATTAAAGACCAAAATATAAGGCAAGACACTGCAAAACTCTTAGAGGAAAACATAAGCAGAACACTCTATGACATAAATCACAGCAAGATCCTTTTTGACCCACCTCCTAGAGAAACGGAAATAAAACCAAAAATAAACAAATGGGACCTAATGAAATTTAAAAGCTTTTGCACAGCAAAGGAAACCATAAACAAGATGAAAAGGCAACCCTCAGAATGGGAGAAAATGTTTGCAGACAAAGAAACTGACAAAGGATTAATCTCTAAAATATACAAACAGCTCATGCAGCTCAATATCAAAAAAAAAAAAAAAAAAAATACAACCCAATCTAAAAATGGGCAGAAGACCTAAATAGACATTTCTCCAAAGAAGATATACAAATTGCCAACAAACACATGAAAGGATACTCAACATCACTAATCATTAGAGAAATGAAAATCAAAACTTCAGTTAGTTATCATCTCACACTGGTCAGAATGTCCAACCTCAAAAAAATCTACAAATGATAAATGTTGGAGAGGGTGTGGAGAAAAGGCAACCTTCCTATGCTGTTGGTGGGAATGTTAATTGGTACAGCCACTATAGAGAACAGTATGGAAGTTCCTTAAAAAACAAAAAAAGAACTACCATATGATCCAGAAATCCCACTACAGGACATATACCCTGAGAAAACCATAATTCCAAAAGAGTAATATACCACTGTGTTCATTGCAGCACTATTTACAGTAGCCAGGACATGGAAGCAACCTGAGTGTCTATCAACAGATAAGTGGATAAAGAAGATGTGGCACATATATATAATGGAATATTACTCAGCCTTAAAAAGAAATGAAATAAAGTTATTTATACTGAGGTAGATGAACATAGTCTGTCATACAGAGTGATATATGTCATAAAGAGAAAAACAAATACCGTATGCTAACACATATATACAGAATCTAAAAAAAAAAAACCAAAAATCATTCTAATGAACCTAGGGACAGGACAGGAATAAAGACACAGATGTAGAGAATGGATTTGAGGACACGGGGTGGGAGGAAGGGTAAACTGGGATGACGTGAGAGAGTAGCATTAGCATATATACACTATCAAATGTAAAATAGATAGCTAGTGGGAAGCAGCTGCATAGCATGGGGAGATCAGCTTGGTTCTTTGTGACCACTTAGAGGGGTGGGATATGGAGGGTAGGATGGAGATGCAAAAGGAAGGGGATATGGAGATATATGTATACATATAGCTGATTCACTTTGTTATACAGCAGAAACTAACGCAACATTGTAAAGCAATTATGCTCCAATAAAGACGCTAAAAAAAAAAAGATATCTTGCCTCTAACATCTTCCTATAATTTGTTTTACCACTTAGGAAACAGAGACAGAGCAGTATTGTGCAAGATATACCTCACGTGATAATTATTGATGGCTCAAGTGAAACCAATTTCCAAAACCATAAATTCTCCACCAGGATTTTTGTATTGAACATATTGCTGCTCTTCAAAATTATGCCGGTATAATTTGTATAAGAAGTTAACAAGAAAGTACAATTTCTTAATGTATAATTAAGAATAAGAGCCTCACTTGGGTTTTAAAAGGAACATTTAAATGCATTTATCTACTTACAACCATAAAACTTTGAAACACAGGAAATTTCTCCACATTTTCATGGCTTATGATTCTTATAGACATATTTATTTATATGTATTAACTAATGTAGTAACTGATGTTATGGTTTCTATATTTTACCCACAGAACATTTTGATTTTGATTCATGAATTTTAGTGCTTCATTAATATTATCATGCCTGATTTGAAGTTTTAATCTATTACTCATCTTTTTAGCTAAAATATCTTGACATATATTATTTCATCTTTGACCTTGATGTTTTGGTGGGACAGTGTTTTATAGGATGGTTTTGAAGATTAAAATATATTCCTGGCATTATTTAGGCAACATATTATTGCCATTGTAAAGCTATTTAAAATTTCAAGAACCCATAAATCTATATATGATTCCCTATGGTATGGAAGTTACAATTTCCTAAGGAGTTTACATATATGGTGGTAAGATATGGTCTGTCATAGTGCCATTGTATTATACATTAAGGGGAAGAGGTTTTTGACAATTTTTATGGAAATTTAGTGTTATATTCAATAAGAAAAAAACCATTAATGTGTTTAATTTAGAAAAAAACATTTTTTTCTGTATTTCTATAAAGTTTTATGAAAGTAATGACTGTTGAGATTAAATAAAGCATGATAAAAACAAGAAAATATAACTTTAATGGTAGCTTTCAAAATGAAGTGTGTGTTCTTTTATTTTGAAATTGTCCTGGTAATGTTTCTTTACGGTATTGTCTAGTTCACACAAAGGTATAAAAGTTACATAAAGTTGTGTAGCAGACAAACTTTTCTTTAGGGACTCTCAGTATTACTGATTTGAGTTTCAAAAAATGCCTCTTTTTGGTCAACTGCTGTCTTGTCTTAACTCAAGACCTCTAAATGACACGCTCCATTTGATTGGCCAGTCCTGTATATTTATCAGTATCAGAATGACACATTTTTTTCCACGGGATGTAGATCAATAAAGAAGAAAACCTTAAAAAACAAAGAACTGAAAACCAGCTTGAGTATTGTGTCTGCCAAACCTGAATTTGAGTATTTACTCCCAAATAGTCTAGCTCTGAGATGTTAAATTAACTATTTCATTGTTAAGAGTCTTGGTTTCCTTATCTTTGAAATAGGGGTAAAAATCACAGCTAGGTAACCTGTTGTGATAACTGACACATATCATAATGACTACATATAAACAAAAATTTCAACTAAATAGGTAGTAATGGATTAATATGATTACAAAACCCATAATCTTTCCATTACACCATGTCACACACATGACATATGTCTGTCAACTTCCTCACTACAAACATGGGACACATCACTAATGTCCAAGTAGTCTTTTCTGATGAACTTTAATGTAATGTTGAATCCTTTTCTGTAACTGTGGATTAGTGTTGTCACAAGAAAAAAAAAAGAAAAGAAAAAAATAGTTAATATCTGCACTATGTCATGCCAGCTTCTTACAAAGTTTCCTCGTCATTTCCTAAATAAAATATAAAAATTTTAAATGGAAGAATGTTGAAGTTAAGATAATCTTTCATTAATCCCTTGGTCATTTTCTACTCTTCCTAAACAAATTTCAGATTCCATATTTCTTAAACTTCAAGAATCTTTATTGTCACGTGTTATTGGAATGTATTAGTCAGGACTCTTGGTACAGGGGCTGAAATCCATTTCTGACTAGCCTAAGGGGAGAAAAAGGAATGTATCTTCTCAGGATATAGTTATAGAGTATGTGGCATGAAGGTTGCTTCATGCAACACCGATTCCAGGATTTGAAACAATTTCATTAGGATTCTGTTTCTCTTTTGCCATCTCCCACTTGTTTCCCTCTGTGTGTTCTTCTGATGTGTATTGTCCCTTAGCAACAAATTTGTTTCCAGAGAGTCACAGGCTTATATAATTTTTAAAGTCCATTACCTCGGGGGAGGAGCTTCAAGATGGTGGAAGAGTAAGGCACAGAGATCACCTTCCTCCCCACAGGTACATCAGAAATACATCTGCATGTGGAACAACTCCTACAGAACACCTACTGAACGCTGGCAGAAGACCTCAGACTTCCCAAAAGGCAAGAAACTCTCCACGTACCTGGGTAGGGCAAAAGAAAAAAGGAAAAACAGAGACAAAAGAATAGGGACGGGACCTGCACCAGTGGGAGGGAGCTGTGAAGGAGGAAAGGTTTCCACACACTAGGAAGCCCCTTCGCGGGTGGAGACTGTGGGTGGTGGAGGGGGGAAGCTTCGGAGCCACGGAGGAGAGTGCGGCCACAGGGGTGCAGAGGGCAAAGCAGAGAGATTCCCGCACAGAGGATTGGTGCCGACCGGCACTCACCAGCCCAAGAGGCTTGTCTGCTCACCCGCCGGAGTTGGCAGGGCTGGGAGCTGAGGCTTGGGCTTTGGGCAGATCCCAGGGAGAGGACTGGGGTTAGCGGTGTGAACACAGCCTGAAGGGGTGTGCCACGGCTAGGCGGGAGGGAGTCCAGGAGAAAGTCTGGACCTGCGGAAGACACAAGAGACTTTTTCTTGCCTCCTTGTTTCCTGGTGCACGAGGAGAGGGGATTAAGAGCTCCGCTTAAAGGAGCTCCAGAGACGTGCGCGAGCCTTGGCTATCACTGTGGGCCCCAGAGACGGGCATGAGACGCTAAGGCTGTTGCTGCCACCACCAAGAAGCCTGTGTGCAATCACAGGTCACTATCCACACCTCCCCTCCCTGGGGCCTGTGCAGCCCGCCACTGCCAGGGTCCTGTGATCCAGGGACAACTTCCCCAGAAGAACACACGGCACTCCTCATGCTGGGGCAGCATCACACTGGCCTCTGCTGCTACAGGCTTTCCCCGCATTCCGTACCCCTCCCTCCCCCAAGCCTGAGTGAGCCAGAGCCCCCAAATCAGCTGCTTCTTTAACCCCTTCCTGTCTGAGTGAAGAACAGATGCCTTCAGGTGACCTACATGCAGAAGCAGGTCCAAATACAAACTTGAACCCCAGGAGCTGAGCGAACAAAGAAGAGAAAGGGAAATTTCTCCCAGAAGCCTAGGAGCAGCGGATTAAATCTCCACAATCAACTTGTACCCTGCATCTATGGAATTCCTGAATAGACAACGAATCATTCCAAATTGAGGAGGTGGACTTTGGGAGCAATGATATATATTTTTTTCCCTTTTTCTTTTTTTTATGAGTGTGTATGCGTATGCTTCTGGGTGTGATTTTGTCTGTAGAGCTTTGCTTTTACAATTTGTCCAAGGGTTCTGTCTGTCCATTTTTCCTTTTATTACCTAATTTTTTTTCTTAATACTTGTTTTTTTAATAACTTTATTTTGTTTTATTTTACTTTACTTTATTTTATTTTAACTTTTTCTTTCTTTCTTTCTTTTTCTCCCTTTTATTCTGAGCCATGTGGAGGACAGGCTCTTGGTGCTCCAGCCAGGCGTCAGGGCTGTGTCACTGAGGTGGGAGAGCCAATTTCAGGACACTGGTCTACAAGAGACCTCCCAATTCCACGTAATATCAAATAGCGAAAATCTTCCAGAGATCTCCATCTCAATGCCAAGATCCAGGTCCACTCAACGACCAGCAAGCTACAGTGCTGGACACCCTATGCCAAACAACTAGCAAGACAGGAACACAACCCCATCCATTAGCACAGAGGCTGCCTAAATCATAATAAGGCCACAGACACCCCAAAACACACCACCAGACGTGAACCTGCCCACCAGAAAGACAAGACCCAGCCTGATCCTCCAGGACACAGGCACTAGTCCCCTCCACCAGGAAGCCTACACAACCCACTGAACCAACCTTAGCCACTGGGGAGACACACCAAAAACAATGGAAACTATGAACCTGCAGCCTGCAGAAAGGAGACCCAAAACACAGTAAGTTAAGAAAAATGAGAAGACAGAGAAACACAGCAGATGAAGGAGCAAGACAAAAACCCACCAGACCTAAAAAATGAAGAGGAAATAGGCAGTCTACCTGAAAAATAATTCACAATAATGATAGTAAAGATGATCCAAAATCTTGGAAATAGAATGGAGAAAATACAAGAAACGTTTAACAAGGACCTAGAAGAACTAAAGAGCAAACAAACAGTGATGGACAAGACAATAAATGAAATTAAAAATTCTCTAGAAGGGATCAATAACAGAATAACTGAGGCAGAAGAATAGATAAGTGACCTGGAAGATAAAATAGTGGAAATAAGTACTGTAGAGAAGAATAAAGAAAAAAGAATGAAAAGAATTGAGGACAGTCTCAGAGACCTCTGGGACAACATTAAATGCACCAACATTCGAATTATAGGGGCCCCAGAAAAAAAGAGAAAAAGAAAGGGACTGAGAAAATATTTGAAGAGATTATAGTTAAAAACTTCCCTAGTATGGGAAAGAAAATAGTTAATCAAGTCCAGGAAGCACAGAGAGTCCCATACAGGATAAATCCAAGGAGAAACATGCCAAGACACATATGAATCAAACTATCAAAAATTAAATACAAAGAAAAGATATTAAAAGCAGCAAGGGAAAAAGAACAAATAACACATAAGGGAATCCCCATAAGGTTAACAGCAGATCTTTCAGCAGAAACTCTACAAGCCACAAGGGAGTGACAGGACATATTTAAAGTGATGAAGGAGAACAACCTACAACCAAGATTACTCTACCCAGCAATGAAATGATCTCATTCAGATTTGATAAAGAAATTAAAATCTTTTTCAGACAAGCAAAAGCTAAGAGAATTCAGCACCACCAAACTAGCTTTACAACAAAGGCTAAAGGAACTTCTCTAGCCAGGAAACACTAGAGAAGGACAAGACCTACAATAATAAACCCAAAACAATTAAGAAAATGGTGATAGGAACATACATATCAATAATTACCCTAAATGTAAATGGATTAAGTGCTCTGACCAAAAGACATAGATTGGCTGAAAGGTTACAAAAACAAGACCTGTATATATGCTGTCTACAAGAGACCCACTTAGACCTAGGGACACATTCAGACTGAAAGTGAGGGGATGCAAAAAGATATTCCATGCAAGTGGAAATCAAAAGAAAGCTGGTGTAGCAATTCTCATATCAGACAAAACAGCCTTTAAAACAAAGACTATTACAAGAGACAAAGAAGGACACTACATAATGATCAAGGGATTAATCCAAGAAGAAGATATAACAATTGTAAATATTTATGCAACCAACATAGAAGCACCTCAATACATAAGGCAAATGTTAACAGCCATAAATTGAAAGTAACACACTCATAGTAGGGGACTTTAACACCCCAATTTCACCAATGGACAGATCATCCAAAATAAAAATAAATAAGGAAAAACAAGCTTTAAATGATACATTAAACAAGATGGAGTTAATTGATATTTATAGGACATTCCATCCAAAAACAACAGAATACACATTCTTCCCAAGTGCTCATGGAACATTCTCCAGGATAGATCATATCTTGTGTCACAAATCAAGCCTTGGTAAATTTAAGAAAATTGAAATTGTATCAAGTATCTTTTCTGACCACAACACTATGAGACTAGCTACGAATTACAGGAAAAAATCTGTAAGAAATACAAACAGATGGAGGCTAAATAACACACTACTTAATAACCAAGAGATCAGTGAAGAAATCAAAGAGGAAATAAAAAAATACCTAGAAAAAAATGACAATGGACCCCTAACAACCCAAAACCCATGTGATGCAGCAAAAGCACTTCTAAGAAGGAAGTTTATAGCAATATAATCCTACCTCAAGGAACAAGAAACATCTCAAATAAACAACCTAACCTTACACCTAAAGCAATTAGAGAAAGAAGAACAAAACAACTGCAAAGTTGGCAGAAGGAAAGAAATCATAAAGATCAGATCAGAAATAAATGAAAAAGAAATGAAGGAAACGATAGCAAAGGTCAGTAAAACTAAAAGCTGGTTCTTTGAGAAGATAAAAAAGAATTGATAAACCATTAGCCAGACTTATCAAGAAAAAAAGGGAGAAAACTCAAATCAGTAGAAATAGAAATGAGAAAGAAGAAATAACAAATGACACTGCAGAAATATAAAGGATCATGAGAGATTACTACAAGTAACTATATGTCAATAAATTGGACAACCTGGAAGAAATGGAAAAATTCTTAGAAATGCACAACCTTCCGAGACTGAACCAGGAAGAAATAGAAAATATGAACAGACCAATCACAAGCACTGAAATTAAAACTGTGTTTAAAAATATGCCAACAAACAAAAGCCCAGGACCAGATGGCTTCACAGGAAAATTCTATCAAACATTTAGAGAAGAGCTAACAACTCTCCTTCTCAAACTCTTCCAAAATATAGCAGAGAGTGGAACACTCTCAAACTCATTTTACGAGGCCACCATCACTCCGATACCAAAACCAGACAAAGATGTAACAAAGAAAGAAAACTGCAGTCCAATATCACTGATGAACATAGATTCAAAAATCCTCAACAAAATCCTAGCTAACAGAATCTGACAGCACATTGAAAGGATCATACACTATGATCCAGTTGGTTTTATTCCAGGAATGCAAGGATTCTTAAATATACACAAATCAATCAACGTGATACACCATATTAACAAATTGAAGGAGAAAAAACATATGATTATCTGAATAGATGCAGACAAAGCTTTTGACAAAATTCAACACCCTTTCATGATAAAAACCCTTCAGAAAGTAGGCATAGAGGGAACTTTCCTCAACATAATAAAGGCCAAATATGAGAAACCCACAGCCAACATTGTCCTCAATGGTGAAAAACTGAAACCCTTTCTACTAAGATCAGGAACAAGACAAGGTTGCCCACTCTCACCACTGTTATTCAACATAGTTCTGGAAGTTTTAGCCACACCAATCAGAGAAGAAAAATAAATTAAAGGAATCCAAATTGGAAAAGAAGAAGTAAAGCTGTCACTGTTTGCAGATGATATGATACTATACGTAGAGAACCCTAAAGATACTACCAGAAATATACTAGAGATAATCAATGAGTTTGGTAAAGTAGCAGGATACAAAATTAATGCACAGAAATCCTTTGCATTCCTATCTACAAATGATAAAAAATCTGAAAGTGAAATTAAGAAAACACTGACATTTACAATTTCAACAAAAAGCATGAAATATCTAAGAATAAACCTACCTAAGGAGACAAAAGACCTGTATGCAGAAAATTATGACACTGATGAAAGAAATTAAAAATGATATAAATAGATGGAGAGATATACCATGTTCTTGGATTGGAAGAATCAACACTGTGAAAATGACTCCAATACCCAAAGCAATCTACAGATTCAGTGCAATCCCTATGAAACTACCACCGGCATTTTTCACAGAACTAGAAAAAAAAATTCACAATTTGTATGGAAACACAAAAGACCCCGAAGAGCCAAAGCAATATTGAGAAAGAAAAACGGAGCTGGAGGAATCAGCCTCCTTGACTTCAGACTATACTACAAATCTACAGTAATGAAGACAGTATGGTACTGGCACAGAAACAGAAATATAGATCAATGGAACAGGATAGAAAACCCAGAGATAAACCCATGCACATATGGTCACCTTATATTTGGTAAAGGAGGCAAGAATATACAGTGGAGAAAAGATAGACTCTTCAATAAGTGGTGCTGGGAAATCTGGACAGCTACATGTAAAAGAATGAAATTAAAACACTCCCTAACACCATACACAAAAATAAGCTCAAAATGGATGAAATATCTAAATGTAAGGTCAGACACCATCTATCTCTTAGAGGAAAACATAGACAGAACACTCTATGACATAAATCACAGCAGGATCCTTTTTGACCCACCTCCTAGAGAAATGGAAATAAAAACAAAAATAAACAAATGGGACCTAATGAAACTTAAAAGTTTTTGCACCACAAAGGAAACCATAAACAAGACGAAAAGCCACCCCTCAGAATGGGAGAAAATATTTGCAAATGAAGCAACTGACAAAGAATTAGTCTCCAAAATTTATAAGCAGCTTATGCACCTCAATATCAAAAAAAAAAAAAAAAAAAAAAAGCCCAGTCCATAAATGGACAGAAGACCTAAATAGACGTTTCTCCAAAGAAGATATACAGATTGCCAACAAACACATGAAAGAATGCTCAACAACATTAATCATTTGAGAAATGCACATCAAAACTACAATGAGATATCATCTTACATTGGTCAGAATGGCCATCATCAAAAAATCTACAAACAATAAATGCTGGAGAGGGTGTGGAGAAAAGGGAATGCTCTTGCTCTGCTGGTAGGAATGTAAATTGATACAGCCACTATGGAGAACAGTATGGAAGTCCTTAAAAAACTAAAAATAGAATTACCATATGACCCAGCAATCTGACTACTGGGCATATACCCTGAGAAAACCATAATTCAAAAAAAGTCATGTACCAAAATATTAATTGCAGCTCTATTTACATTAGTCAGGACATGGAAGCAACCTAAGTGTCCATCAACAGATGAATGGATAAAGAAGATGTGGCACATATATACAATGGAGTATTACTCAGCCATGAAAATGAACAAAACTGAGTTATTTGTAGTAAGGTGGATGGAACTAGAGACTGTCATTCAGAGTGAAGTACGTCAGACAAGAAAAACGTATACCATATGCTAACACATATATATGAAATCTAAAAAAAAAAAAAAAAATTTGGCTTTGAAGAACCTAGGGTCAAGATGGGAATAAAGATGCAAACCTACTAGACAATGGACTTGAGGATATGGGGAGCGGGAAGGGTAAGCTGGAACAAAGTGAGAGAGTGTCTTGGACATATATATACTACCAAATGCAAAATAGATAGCTAGTGGGAAGCATCTGCATAGCACAGAGAGATCAGCTCGGTGCTTTGTGACCACCTAGAGGGGTGGGATAGGGAGGGTCGGAGGGAGGGAGATGCAAGAAGGAAGAGGTATGGGGACATATGTATATGTATAACTGATTCACTTTGTTATAAAGCAGAAACTAACACACCGTTGTAAAGAAATTATACTCCTATAAAGATGTTAAAAAAAATCAAGTCCATGACCTCAGTAATTGATTCTCATCTTCTCCAGTATCTTCATAAATGCCTGTGAATGGAACTTGGCTCTGTTTAAGTCATAAGCTCACTCCTGAAACAATCCCTGTATTCAGGGAGATAGCATCCTCCAGGGCCTGCCAGTCACTTCAGTGGCTGACCCAACGGGAACAAGTAGGCAGTTTATCACATCCCTCCAAAAAAGAAGTTCATGGAAACATAATAAGAAGGAAAGATGACCACTCCTCAGTCTTTGCTTAAAAAAATTTACTACTATTTGATTTTTCATAAAACAAAAATTTTTATTATTTGAAGCATTTTAAAAGCAACATTAGGAGAATAGAACTTTCTAAAACAATTATTTTACCAGTTTGTTTGTGACTATTTCCCTTTTCAAAATGTGCATATATATCTCCTTTGTGGAATTGTCTTGCTCTTCTGATATATACTCTTCCCTAAACCTCTGAAGAATCTAGACAGTAATGTCACCAAATCCAATAGTTATAGATTGAGTGTGTAAGTATACAAGTTTAAGTTTTCTATATAAACACTAAATATCTTTGTAAATATAGGAATACACATGCACAAACATTCAAAATACACTTCTGCTTATCTGAAAGGATTTAAAACGAGTGTACATAGCTAATATTCTGTTTAGCTGTAACCTCATGAGATTTTGGAGGTCTCATACATAAAACCCTGTGTTTTCCTCCAAAGCACAGAACTAAGAGACAAAAGTTTCAGAAAATTAAAATACTGCCTCTATTACTGATAAGGTGACTTAGTAATAAGAGTTAGATCTATAGGCAAATGGGTCTAAATTAGATACACTTAATTCCGTGATCACAGGACTATTGGTCAACTGCAGACCTTTATTGGCAGAAACAGAACCTGCTCTGACCATTTTGGTGAAAGCAGGAGTGAACATGACATCTCCACAATCAAACACACTCATGACCAATGACCAGTTCCTTCTCCCAAACTTGCCAATGGCCAGTTCATTCTCCAAGTCATATCTCCTTGTCTGAAGAGAAATAGGAATATTTTTCTAGTGCAGATCCTACGATATGGAAATGTGATGCCAATAGAAAGTAGGCTCCCTCTAAATATTACCATTTATAAAGTCGATGAATTATAAACTTGAAAGGTCTATAATTGCCATGTAGTTCAAAACTCTCATATGTAGCTTAGAAGTCTGAAGCCCATAGAAGTTCAGGGGTGAAGTTTGACATAACAAAGCTAATAAGGGACTTGAACTAAGATTTGAGTTTTTCCTCATGCCTTTGAATCATATATTTATTTAGCAAATACTTGTGTATGTTAGGAAATGAAACTGAACTCCATAGATTCAGTTTGATCAAGGTAGACAGTGCCTTGACTTCACAAATCCTATAGTCCAGAGGAAGATACAGTAAAGCAAATAGGCAATTAATTTTTTTTAATGTTGTGATCAAGAAAGTGTATTATAATTTAAAAACACAAAACTGGTTCCAGGAAAGACTTCTGAAGCACTTTATCTCAACCAAGGATGAATTGAGTATGTGAAGCAAAGTGTGGATGGGATTTGGGGTTGTGGACAGTGCAACAGAGCAGTCATCCATACGAAGACTGGAATAAGGTTTGTCTATAATAGAGACAGAAAGTAGATAAAATGGGACAAGAAGCTGGGGAAGTAAAAATATGCTTATCACTCATTAACTGTCAAGCTTGTCAGATTGTCTCTCTAGAGAACTTTTGTTGGAAACATGAAATAAGAATATCAATCGGGACATAGGAGCACAATCTGGAAATTCATGGAATTCAATCAAGTGGACAGAAGCAAAAGATACATTGATAAAGAAAAAGCATTCTTAGGGGAATTATGAAGTTTTTTTTATCAGTAAAACAGTTGGATATCAAGACAATAAGAGAAGGAAAGAGTGAGTGAAAGAGATAAAGAAAGAGCGAGAGATCAAAAGATAAATTAATATGCATTTATACACCGATGTGTGCACTCTGATAAATAGCACTAACAGTTTTAAAGAAGAGTTCTGACATTAATATTTCTTTGAAATATTTATTTTCTGTATGGCCACAACTGACAATAAATTCCAAACATGATTTCTTGGGAGAAGCTGTCATTTTTCTTTTTATTTGAATGGGAGGTCAATCTTTCAATATTTTATTGTTTAATAATCAAGCAGGTAGATGTAGACTCACTTTGATTAATGGGTTTTAACAACACAATAATTATGTTGTCTAACTTGAAATTTTATTCCATCATTCAGCCAGGTATTATGGTTCACACTTCTGAAATAGAATTTGAAGGTCAGAATAGGTTACACAAAGGACAGTGAGAAATAGATTTATATTTCTTCCTTCCTGAATTTGACTTCAGTTCTGATTAATGGTAACTAAAACCAAATTCTAAAGGTTGCAAAGTGGCATATGATTCCTAATCCTTAGTCTGGAACACAGGGTCCTTTATGATCTAAATAAAGCTCATATTTCCAATCTCATCTTTTATATTTAGAGAATGCAGTAGAATCCCTGAACTCACAGGGCCTTTGGGCTCCTATTCAGCATAGTTCCTCCTGCTTCTCGTACCTACCTCAGTCCCAGTTCAGCAGCCATATTCTCTTAAAATGATCCCTAACATCTCTAGGCAGTTTGCTATTACTTCCTTTCTGTTCCCACAGCACACAACAAATAAACCCTTTAATCATTCTTAATACTCATACCATCTGGTTACTTGAAAACTACACATATTACATAAAGCTCATTAAGGATACATAGTTTGGTCCATATTCGTATTTTCAGCAATCCAACTTGGAGTGTTTAGGAAATTATTATCATATAGCAGGAGGTTGATTCCTGCAGATTCAATGAATACATGAATGAATGAACGAAACAAAGAAATATACAGTGAGAGTTAAAAGTGTCAGATTGCAAGCTGAAGGATGTGAGGTGATGGTCACAGATTGGAATTTCTGCCTGTATATGTCATATGTAGTATTATAGTCTTGGAGACTTGTGGCTCACAGAAAGCTGAGTTGAAGGTAATCAGAGTAGAAGAGGTCAATTATTTGTGAGGTTAAGATGTCTTTATGGATATTTTACTCCCATTACATGATAACAGGAATTGTAAAATTGAGGAATACAGTGAGCCACATTTTATTTTCCTCTCATTAATTATACAGAAAAGAAAGAAAATAATTTAGGAAAGTCAATGTCAAAATTAGGAAAAATAGCTTTAGATTTCCTCACTTAAATAAGTGCCTTCTTTCAAAGAATAGGACCCTAAGTAGATGTTTATCTTTCCTGCAGCTTGCAATCTCCCACAGGTGGCTAATCAATATCCCGATACAGAATCCTTTTATGGAGCTCACACAGGAGCACAGCTTAGCTTAAGATCCAACAGACATTTCGGAACCCTGCTAGGGATTTAATATCAGAGGCTTTGGATCCATTTTTTCCTTGTAATATAAAAATTACTGAAGTCTACAAATGGGCAGATAAAGCTAAAATACTAAATCTTTCTCACATACTGTGCTGTAAACATGCTTCCTTGCATTTTTGTCTGAAAAGAACAGATGCTCTAGGAGGGCAGGGTCAATATAAAACCATAACTTATGAACTAGTCTACCTGAAATTTGTATCACAAATATTACTTGTAACACAGTTAACACAGGCTTTTCTGCCTCTGCCTAAGAAGCAGTGTGGTTTTGGTGTTCTAATGAATATCCCTGCAAGGCTTTAGCTGTAACGTTATCAACCAGGAAGACTAATCCTAAATAATTAACTCAAGTTTTTTTTAAAGAATATATGAATTAAACTTTCCCTGTTATAAAATATATATAGTTTCATTCTAAAGATTCTTGGAAATGCACACATTCCTGCCATCTCAAAAGATTATTTCAATATTCCTGAAGGTATATTAAGCCTCAAAATATGTCCATCTCTTTTAATGCTTCCAATCATCTTGGCTCCATTGAGTTAACAATCTAACTCCAGCTATTTTGTTACACCATATAAACTGCAGTTGTTGATTACATGTATATAAAATATTTTTAAACCATTTTTATTGAAGTGTAGTTAATTTACAATGTTGCATTAGTTTCAAATATACAGCAAAGTGATTCAGATAGATAGATAGATAGATATCTACCTATTTATCTATCATCTCTCTCTCTCTCTCTCTCTCTATCTATCTATCTATCTATATTCTTTTTCAGATTCTTTTTCATTATAGGTTATTACAGCACATTGAGTGTAATTCCTTGTGCTATACGGCAGGTCTTTGTTGTTTATCTATTTTATACATAGTAGTGTGTAGAGGTCAACCCCAAACTCTTAATTTATCTCCCCCCACCTCACTATCCCCTTTGGTAACATTAAGTTTGTTTTCTATGTCTGTGAATCTGTTTCTGTTTTGTAAATAAGTTCATTTGTATCATTTTTTTTAGATTACACATAGCAGTGATATCATATGATATTTGTCTTTGTCTATCTTACTTCACTTAGTGTGAAAATTTCTAGGTCTATCCACGTTGCTGTAAATAGCATTATTTTGTTCTTTTTAAGGCTGAGTAATATTTCATTGTATATATATAATAGTTAATACCATTTTTGTCATGTAGCAAGTATGAAAAAAATTGTAAATGTAGTTACAAATTGTACATTCATGTACTTAAATTTGTTCCTTAGTAGCAATTAAAGAAGGGAAATATTGAGATTACTTTTCATTAAAAAAAACTTGGAATAAGTTTTAGTTATTATATTAATAATTACTTCCTCTCTTGGGGTATGTTCTTTTGGGTTCACCTTGCTTGTTTCTCTTCTCCCTTGGAAAACAATTTTGTTCTGCCTACTGTCTAATGTCTGCAAACAATTGTTTCATAGTTTATCCAATTAAATTTTTGCCCACAATGCTAGGGCTAGTTTAGTACTGGTTTTGCCGTTCCAGCTAGAATCAGAAATTCCCTTTCTCATGTTTTCTCCTCTGCTAGGAATTTCTTTACTCCTTCTTCTCTTTGACTATCTGTTGCTGTCCCTTTACACAAAGTGTAAGCTACAGTATAGACTCCTAAGAAACTTTGAGAATTATCCCAGTGAGATAGCTGATTTCTTCCTCAGATGTCCTCAGTATTTTATTCACAGGTCTATACATTTTATATTCGAAAATTATCAATTTAACACTCTCTATTCCCCATTACACTGTGAGGATGAGCCCTCTAAGAACAAGGGCCATGACTTATCTACCTTTCCCAGTATCCCAGCTCCTGGTAAACACTAAGGGTGATAATACATGGAGGAAGGGGACTGAATTCCCTCACTCCTCAAGCATTCTAGGTCATTCCTCTGCCTTGACATGTTTTCATCCATCATCAGGGATCAATAAGAAATAAATCCAAGCAGCTAACCCCCAAAACTAATGTCTTATGTGTTAACACTAGTTTTTAAAAGGAAACACATTACTAATTGCATTCTACAGATAATAACATAAAATAAAATATATAAATATATGTATAGTTATGTATATATGTATGTGTATATCTCTATCTATCTATCTATCTATCTATCTATCTATCTATCTATCTACCTATCATCTAACAATCTATCTATCTATGAGAGAGAGAAACAATCTAACAGTCAGCCAGTTCTTTTCTAAGATGGCTTTATATTTAGTTTATATACAGGTCACCTGTAGATCTGTAAATGTGCCACATTCTCTACTGTTTACATGCCTTTTTGTCTTTTTGGGGTTTTTTTGCGGTACGCGGGCCTCTTGCTGTTGTGGCCTCTCCCGTTGCGGAACACAGGCTCCGGACACACAGGCTCAGCAGCCATGGCTCAAGGGCCCAGCCGCTCCACGGCAAGTGGGATCTTCCTGGACCAGGGAACGAACCCGTGTCCCCTGCATCGGCAGGCGGACTCTCAACCACTGTGCCACCAGGGAAGCCCTTGTCTCCTTTTTGTTTTTTTAATTTTTTAAATTAATTTTTATTGGAGTATAGTTGATTTACAGTGCTGTTTTAGTTTCTGTTGTACAACAAAGTGAACATATACAATATACCTATATCCACTCTTTTTTAGATTCTATTCCCATATAGGTCATTACAGAGTATTGATTAGAGTTCCCTGTGCTATACAGTAGGTTCTTATTAGTAATGTTTTATGTATAGTAGTATTTATATGTCAATCCCAATCTCCCAATTTATCCCTCCCCTCCCCTTTTCCCTCTTGGTAACCATAAGTTTGTTTTCTACATTGGTGACTCTATTTCTGTTTTGTAAATAGGTTCATTTGTACCATTTTTTTGGATTCCACATATAAGTGACATCATATGATATTTGTCTTTCTCTGCCTAACTTACTTCACTCAATATGACAATCTCTAGGTCTATCCATGTTGCTGCAAATGGCATTATTTCATTCTTTTTTTATGGTTGAGTAATATTCCATTGTATATATGTACCACATCTTCTTTATCCATTCCTCCTTCAATGGAGGTGGTTGCTTTAGGTTGCTTCCATGTCCTGACTATTCTAAGTAGTGCTGCAATGAACATTGGGTTACATGTATCTTTTCAACCTACGGTTTTCTCTGGATATATGCCCAGGAATGGAACTGCTGGATCATATGGTAGCTCTGTTTTTAGTTTTTTAAGGAAGCTCCATACTGTTCTCCACAGTGGCTGTACCAGTTTACATTCCCACCAACAGCATAGGAGGGTTACCTTTTCTCCCCACCTTCTCCAGCATTTATTGTTTGTAGATATTTTGATGATGGCCATTCTGACCAGTGTGAGATGATATCTCATTGTAGTTTTGATTTGTGTTTCTCTAATAATTAGTGATGTTGACCGTCTTTTCATGTGCCTCTTGCCTCCTTTTTAGATTCAAAACAGGTGCTATTTCACTTGGAAACCATCAGACATGCACACATACATACACACTCCCATCACCACCACTAGGGCATCTGCTCTCAGAGAATTCCTTCTAAGTTTATATTTTATACTTACTGTGATGCATTAAATTTGCTATTTTACTTCCTTGTCTTTGCCACTGGTCTTTGAACTCCTTGGGGAAAGAAGTTGTGTCTTGCTGATGCTCTGATTTCCAGGCACTGGCATATTGCCTGACATACAGCAGGCAAACAACAACAAAACGTTTGATCAATAAGTAATTTTTATTAATTTAACATATTTCTTTGTGACATTTTTCTTCCTAGTATTTATAATTGCCCCTCCTTTCTCTCCCCCTTCCATGTCAGTTTTCCAAGCGTTCTGAATTTTATTTAGGAATTCACTGCTGTACAATGGTACAATTATTCCGAGAATTATTAACCACTTTTCTTTTTCTTTTCCCCTTCAGTCTTAATATTCTTATGTATTACATGTGACTCAAGATTATGTTTTTGAAATATAATTTCCTATTACCCCCACTGTCCATTTTCTATTAAATCATCTAAGCCATTCTATGCTAGTTTGCCTCAGGGAAAATATGCCATAGAATAGAACAGAGAAAATGGGAGTCTTTCCTGGATTTTAATTTTTTAAATCCTATTCACCTAAAGGAATGTAAAGGAGTCAGAGCAGAGACAAAATATTTATCAGGATACAAAATGAATAAAAGCAATATTTTCTTCCCCACTCTGCTCTAAGACTAGAAAAGACCTTTATAGGCTTTAAAAAGCAAGGGAATTCAGTGGGAAAGGAAAAAGAATGGGACCCAGGAAAGAGGGGTATTCTTCTTACAATATTGGGGAATTTTAGAGGTAAAGACAATTTTACACGACTGTCTTGGTGGAACCAGAAGGTAAAGGGGTGGCAACGCTCCAACAGAGAATTGCTTTCATGGTGTATATCGGCTGAGCCTTAAACAGTATTTTGTTAGCCTGGCATGGGAGGCAAAATTATTCCAATATTGCCAGTTGGGGCTAGGTAGTGATTGAGGTACCCACAAAACCTGGAAGAGCTAAAAATATGGGAATTGAAAGTGTCATCACAGCATTTTGTATGGATCAATGCCCAGTGACTAAAGACAATTATAAATATCTTGGTGGAAATGTTATAGTGTGCATATTTGACTAAGAGAACAAGTTTTACTTCTCCCCCCTTATTGATTCCATGACACAGTCTATATACCCAGAACTAAAGCTAAAAGATTGACTCCAAATTAAAAATTTGTTTCCACAGTGGCAGTATAATGATTAAAAATGAGTTTTGAAGTTAAGATTTATACTCACCACATATGTTAATTTTTTCTTTGCAACTTAATGAAATGAGGGATCAGGATGAAAGAACACTTATGCATTGTTTCATGTCAGCATAAATACATAAAACCACATTTTCAGAATAAAGATAAAGGAGGCTCTTTAGAGTGGTATGGTTGGCAGTCTGTGTATAAATTTGAAATGTTAGGCATCACTACGTATATTATAGTCATAATAATTGCTAAATTTGCTTATTTAAGACCAAATTTTCTCATCATAAGACATAGGCTTTGTAGAAAGATTGGAAAGAAAGAAAAAATTAATTCTGAAGCAATTGGAAGTTCTGAAGGAATCACTGTTTCAGTGGAATAATTATTGAGAGTAAGATCATGAAAGATGCCAGCTTTTCTAGGAACAATTCTGTCCTACTATATGATTTTAAAGATATTATCATTTTGTTCTAATCAAACTAACCCATATAAACTTGCTGTATATATTTGTGCCAAATGCCCCCAAACATAAGCAAAATTGCAAATTATCAGATCACATTAATTCTGAAACTTTGCTTGCCTTGTTGCTCCCTTGTATGACTGAAAGAAGTTAAGCCTTTTTATTCGATTACGTTTGTCTCTAAGCGATAGATAATTTTACACGCCCTCTTATATCAGTTTAAATTGTCCCCTGAAACCACTTTCATTACTAAGCTCTGGCAAACCAAGGTACTGTTGCAACAATTGCCATTACTTTGTTGACTCAAAATTCAACCATATTCTTTGCCCTTGCTTTTGCTAAAATTAGGCCCTGCTATGAGTCTTGGTGTTGCCTGACCCACCAGCCTCACTTCTGAGGTTCTTACAAGAACTTTGTTCTTTTGAGAAAATATAATTCAAGGGTACTTAGTCTATGCCCATAATTTTGCCATATTATCCCATCCTTCAACTCCCACTGACCATCACATATAACTCTATGTATGTATGAATACCACTTGTGAGGCTGATTTAAATTGTTTCCTGTGGAGTCTGTTTAGCTACTATGCATTTCAATAACAATCAACATAACCTGGATAATTATGAATCTTAGCTCTAGCCAAGCTAATTAACCCTGGTGTATAATTTAACTGTGATAAATTAAATTATCACAGTTAAATAATTTAGCAAAATATAAACCATCATTGTGATAATTTTAGCAAAATATAAACCATCATTACATATAATCCACTCTAATTTCAAGTTATTTCACCTCTATTAGAAACAAGTAGTCAACCAATATATCATTAAAACTGATAGGAGGTGAAAGTTTAAGAACATAGAGAAAGAATTGATACATACCATGTATGTAACTTTAAAAAGATGGAAAATAAGTTCATCTCTGCATCTCTGAGATGTTCACTAACCTAAGCAATCCACAAATTTGGACCTTGTATATGTTTGAAACCTGGAAGAAAAATTCCTTAAGTGAATAATTTACTATGCAACAACAGAATAAAGACATTTATTTGACAATTTAAACTGATTATAAGAGTGCATTATATATATATATATATATATACATACACATATATAATGTGTCTTCAAAAACCAGTTGACAAGTGGCAGATGCTTTAGTTCATACTCTGGTATTTAGGTTACCAATTTATTCCAAGTTAGCATAGGTTAGCAAGAAACAAACAGGCTTGAATATCATTAACAAAGCCTCCCAAGATTCACGCATCCTATTTCTTTGGTTCTTTCTAGATGATGATGACTTTTAAATTATGTTCTGTGTTATTCCTTCTGCAACTTTTTCCAAAATTCACTTAATCTTAGCTGTTTGCCATGATCATGTCTTTAGCTTATAACCTGAATCTAACCCCTGATTACTGCTAAAAGACCTCAGTGTTCCAACAGTTATGATGACACAGAGTTGAATATTAGTGAATTCTGTATTTTGAAAACTGTAAAAGACAAAATTTAAAAATTACCCTGCAAAGCAGTTGTCTTCTATGATAAGAGTAGTGTAATATTCATATGGATAAATTATATGCAAGTGGTTCAAACTTAAGACATTTATTATTCACATAATAATACATAAGCTGTATGTTTTATTATTATAGCATTTCAAGTTATCTATACACCACAGCTTCAGTGATTCAATACATTTGATATTGTTGCCTATTGTACAACAATAAGTATATCACACACTCTTAATGTTAATTAAATTAAAAATTACATTTATGCTTCAACTGTTAATTTTGAAATATTATAAGCTATTTTGTTATTCAATACATTCTTTTCTGTAATAAAAAGTGATGGTGGTTTTTGCTTGTTTGTTTGCTGTTTTTTGTACCTCAGTCTCAAAGATTTGAACATCTTCCACATTAGAAATATTTTGATTGAAATCTGGGCACCAGAAGGGAAAAGTGGCTCTCAACCCCTGCCCCAACTTTTAGCAGACCTATACTAAAGGGCACTGCCTTGGAGAGCTATTTCATATAGATCTGTACACTGATGGCACTTTTACATTCGTGATCTTGCCATTCAAGGAACTCACAAGTAATTCTTTCTCACATAGTACAATACTATAAATGTAAGGTATAATTACCCATTATTAAAATGCATTCATTTAAATAGTGATAGATATTAAAATTGACTCTCCCTATTGACTCTCCCCAAAGGCAAGTCTAACAATTATCTTCCTGGTGTCATCAGAACTAAGAAATTCTTTAAGTTTTCTCCCCATTGAAAATTTTGAAAGACAGAAGCCTTCTAAAGTGTCATGTGCTTACTAGGGTTAATAGATAG
The DNA here is from genome assembly GCF_003676395.1 of Aethalodelphis obliquidens. NCBI lineage: Eukaryota > Metazoa > Chordata > Mammalia > Artiodactyla > Delphinidae > Aethalodelphis > Aethalodelphis obliquidens. The sequence continues at coordinate 18,735,340 of NW_020837950.1, read as the reverse complement.
ATTATTTTATATTCCAAATGCAATAAATAACATGATATTCCCTAGCTTCAAAATGAATAGAATGAGAAAACTATTCTGTACCAATTTCCTTTTACATTTATATGAAATACAACATACAAATAAGTATATGAATCCAGAACATTTGTTTTTCTTTTATTTAGTTTATAAAATTCCATATATTTTCTTAACGTGAATTTACACTTTGGACACAAAGAATTATCTTAAAACAGAACAAATAAGACCATTTTTACAGAGTAAACTAAAGATAAACCATAACTGGGTCAGCTTCAAGAACAATAGAATTGTTCCATTAATCACAGCCTCAGATTCACTTTGTCATATACTCACAGGCTTTATTATCTTTTTCTCAGGTTAACAAAGATCAACCAGTTGAATTCATAAATAGGATTCTCATCCACATCATTGCAAATACACTGTCAAAGAACGTTTGCAACTATAGTCTTTAGTAAAGTAATACATGTAAACAATGAGGCATCTGCTGTTCTTTTTATCAATTCAATTTATCATCACTTTTTTGCCTGCTGTGCTGTAGCATTAAATCAAAAGCCACACTCATTAAGCTGTTTTAGCAATTGTGAAACACAGACAAGATCTAGATTCAATTTTACTTAACATCTCAGAATTTTGATTTGTAAATTACTTTTAGTCATAATTTTTTTTTGATCTATCAAGTAAAAACAATTCTGATGGCTATGATATACCAATTTATAGATATAAGAAGATATTATATTTCAAGATGGAATGGCTTGTACAGCATTAAAAACTAATTTTAAGCTTGGTTTAGACAACACTTAATATTAGTATCAAGGCTTATTCCTGTGCTAACAAAAACGGTATAGATTATTTTAAATCACAATGTTGATGTATACGTATTGCATATGAGAAAATTGTCACTCATTTGTGTCAGTGATGTTGACCCAGATTTAACTTAAATATAGTGATGCAAAAAAGCTATCTTCCAAAAATTCATAAATGTGCTAGCAAAAAAAAAAAAAAAGTTCCTAGTGTATTATTCAAGGATTCACTCAATGCATATGATGAGGATAATTTTTACCATAGTAGAATATAATAACCAAAAAAAAAGCCATGACTTTAAGGCAAAAATAAATAGATATGTTGATATATGATTTTATTTTCTCAAGAAAAATACACCAATTGTGATTTCAGGATGTATATTGAGTTTTAGAACATAATTTTAAAACCTTATAATTTTGCATAATTTTCAAATTTCTCTTTCATTCTAAGTACAATATATAATATTATACATATATATATTTTATTATGGTATGGGTATAATATAGTATGATCTGTGGTAGAATGTCACAGAATATATGTAAGGATATGAAATATACATCCATGTATTTTCATGTGTCTATATATGTATATCTATATATTTAACAAAATGTTCAGGGTTAATATAATAAGTTTATGGGTTAACATACATACATATGGTGTTTTTAAGTAACAAATATACAAATGAATATGCATCACATTAAACAAAACTAAAAAAATTGATATAATTCATATTTTCAAATTCCAGCTAAAGTGCTTTAATATGTAAATTTCCCTATGCTAGATCTATTATCATTTCAAGCAATAGATTTTTTTCCTTTTGTCATTTTAATTTAACTTCATTGGTATACAAATATTTAAGTTCTTAGTATTTAAGCAAGTCTATATTTTACAGCTGATAGATCAAAGTAGTTAATATGTAATAATGATTTCGTATTTTACTACACTATTTTAAGTATTTTCTCTGCTACTATTAAAGCATCCTAAATTTAAGCACACCTTTAAAGTTATGGGGCATGGATTCAGGCACCAGAATCAATGCCTTAGATTACATTTGTTTCTTTTGCTTTCTCATGCATAAGTAACAAAGAGCATTGCTAAAATGACACAAAAAATGAAAATCTTGAGGAAAGCTAATAGATTATTCAGTCATTTCATCATCTGAACAAAGGTTAATCCTGACAGGAAACACTAAGATAGTCTCAAGATCCAAGTTTTTTTTTTTTCAGTGTTTATGGAAAACAAAAATATGTTCCTTCTCTAATTTTTCTTTCTAGATTAACTCCACTATCTCTGAAGCATTAAACATAACAAACAGAAATGAACTCTTATTTGTAATTATGCTAAAAAAGTATGTGACAACAATAATATAGGAAGTTAGTTGAATAAACTTGAAGGAACATAATTTTTAAAAAGATACATTTTTGGTTTTATAGAATTTACTAAATAATTCTTATTTTTATTTTATATATTTATACAATTGGGACATCAAATTTATGAATAATAGTAATGCTGAACTTTAAATTTTTGTTTAATTTCATTCCCCATCCTATACCAGACAGTGAATCCCTTGTGAACGGCAATTTTGTCATCTTCAGTTTTATATCCTCAGCATCTAAAACTCTGTTCCCTGGAAGGTAGTCAATAACTGGTACTTGAGTGGGTATAAGAAAACAGTAATTTCTGGTTATTACAAGTATTATCAACAGAAGTAAATAGCTGAGAAGACCTGGAACCATATTACGCTGTTAATAAAGTTATAAACAAGTGTCCACTCTTCAATTTCCATTGTAATGTAATGTTAGAGGCCCTGAGAAAATTTCCCATTTCTGCAGTCCTCCCCCCACCTTCATTCTATGTTGGAAATTTCAGGAATCTTTGAATTTATATTAAGTCTTTAATATAGGTTAAGATCAAAATAGTTTATAATATCCATGAGAACAGAAATAATTGAACTCATGATTTAACTTTCAATGTATAAGAAGGTGACTGACAAATGTTAATATTTATTGAACAAATAGATGGATGAATGAATGAAAGACTTTTTACTTTTACTCTTGTCATTCTGCCACATTTAGTATAAAAAAATTTGTGATTACTATGCATTGAACATTGAAGTATTAGAAAACTGTGCACTTATTGAAGATGAAAGTACACTGATAGGGAAACACAGTATGAAGACATTGAGTGTGGTTTACTTTTAAGTATGATGACGTTATTACAAGGAATACAAGGAAAAAACTGATCTGTATTCAGTGATGACTAAGTACCTGGTATGGTGCTTGATATCTTGAAAAAAATTGCTAAAACATTATGTAGTAAATGACACTATTTCTATGTTGCAGGTAAGAAAACTCTAATAAAGCCAGGATTACAATCAGTTTCCTGAGACATAGGTCTTTGTTAAAACACATTTTCAATCACACATATTTTAAATTTTATAAGTTACTATTCCTTGAGAAACAATTGCTATTGCTTTCCTCAAAGTCATAATGGAATGCCCAGAAAAGCTCTCATGTATTTTTCTTTCTTTGATCTACCAGATGGACACATTACTAAGTCAAATCCATCCTTATTATCTGAAAGATTTTATATTTCATCTCCTTAGCTCTTTTATTTCATATTCTATTTTAATTTTATTGTTGCTCAGAACTGGTTTTGTAGATTTACTTAATTAATTAGGCACATCAACTATTCAATCTGTAGAAAAATGAGAGTAAGACAATACCCAAAAAAGAATAACTACTGTTTAGGGAATTAAATATAATTCTTAAGCTAGCTAGTGGAAAAATGATTTAGTAGATTTTAAAATATCTGTTGTATATAATAAAATTTTGAATTAAAATATTACAGTTATTTATAGAGAACAGATATTTTAAATCTAATTGAAAATTAATAAATATTTTCAAGACTCTTCACTAATTGCAATACACATTCATTAGAGTTTATTTTATATTGTTCCAAAGTAATATGGAAACACTAGAATAAAATAATGTAAGGGAAGAAAACTATAACACATGGTTATTTTGAAATAATTCAGTTAAAAATCACCATGACAGTATAAGATTTTTTTTTAAAGTAACCTAATGAGTGGAGTAGCTATTTTCACCACTATTGTGACAATATAGACACAGAATTGACATTTGCTGAAAGATCAGACTGGACTATTATGTGGGACTATTAATTATGATGGTCCTAGAAATAGTATACTTCCACGGTTATATGATTGTAATTGGTCCCATAAAATCTTAAAATTTGTGGTAACATTCAATTCTTTTTTGTCTTATGTAAATATGTTTATCAGTATTGGGGGAAATTGCTATTTAGGTTAAAAACAATCTGTTTTCTGGACAGAAGAGATGAAGAAAAGCCCTACTAGAAATAAACAGTGAAGTAAAAATTAAACATATCAGTAAGATTTATATAAGCAGTAATTGGTTTAATTTTACCTTTAAATATCATTTTGTCTCTCATTACATAATGTAAAGTCCTTAAACGTAAAAAAGAAATATTAGCAATATACAATTGTGAAAGTTGGGTATCACTATATTAATTCTAAGTATAATTTTTAGATCTTAGAGTGCAAACTTCATTTTATGATTTTTGCAGAGTAAGAAGAATAAATTTAGAGACATAGAAGTCTTCTTTTAAATTGAATAGATATTAGTTTATAAAGGAAGACCAAATCTGAAAGTTAAAAAAAACAAAAAAACGTAAAATACAATTTCTGCAAACTTTGCAAAAGATTATTTTCTTTTTTTTTTTTTTAAAGAAACCTAATCTAAACTGACGAGTTCTTTTTTTTGTTTGTTTTTGCGGTACGTGGGCCTCTCACTGTTGTGGCCTCTCCCGTTGTGGAGCACAGGCTCTGGACGCACAGTCTCCGGACGCACAGTTTCAGCGGCCATGGCTCATGGGCCCAGCCACTCCGTGGCATGTGAGATCCTCCCAGACCGGGGCACGAGCCCGTGTCCCTGGCCTCGGCAGACAGACTCCCAGCCACTGCGCCACCAGGGAAGACCCTGGAAAAGATTTTTGCAAATAAAAAATTCCTGGGCAAACAGAACACCCAAAAGACGTAAAAATTGTTTAAAATCAATTTATCTGGATATAAGTGAAAAATAAGTGGCATGTGTATTCAATACTAAACTGTTCATCAAAAGAGATTATAGAAGTAGAGATCACAAATGGAAAAAGTTATGAAAATCTGGAAAACATAAATATAAGCTGTTAAAGTAAATCCTGATAGCTCAAAATCTTGGAAAAGTTGTCAGTTTTAAATATAGCATCTTAATTTTGTAAAATTCTTAGAAACAATAGCTAATATTTGTAATGAGATCTAAATTATTATTTTGTGAGTTTAGCCCAAACTCAGTTCAATAACTCTAGTAATGTATTAGAATCACTTACTAATACTCAGGTTTCTCTGGTACCTATATAAAGCCCTTTTTATGAGAGGAATAACTATTTTTTTAATTGAGAAGTTACTAGAAATTACTCAGGGAAAGTTATCTTTTTTGATTAAAAAGTCAACCATTTTGCTGTTTAGAAGCCAACAATATTCAATTATAAACTGTATATTTTATTTCAGATTAACAATGAAAAAAAAATAACCATGACCCTTCTAAGAACTTCAGAATGTATAGAAAAGAAAATTTTAAAATTTGCTAAATTTTACCATCTAGAAATAATTATTGGTAACTTTTGGTGGACATTGTATCTTTTATCTCTCAATGTGTATTTACAGAAAGAAAAAAATAGATAAGCCAGACAAAGAAATGGAGAGCTTCAAATAAACTTAGAAAATGATGCAATGCCATACATGCCAATATAATACAAATTAACTTACTTAATTTTAAGTATAAACAAGAATGAACTGAAGTTAATGTGACGATGTTGGTATAATTCAAATAAATAATCTTAAAATACATTATTCCTAAAATATCTTCTATTTCAAAAGCTAGTTGTTTTTATGTTTGTTTGTTTTTTTGGTTAGTTTTATTTTTTACTTCCAAAGGCTCTGCTTATTTTAAATCACACATTACAAGTCATTTATTAGCTTCTGATCATAAATATGTGGAATTAGCACACTCTTTATTTTTCTCGTCCTTCTCTCCCCCATCTCCTTACTTTGCTCTGTTACCAACTTTACAACGTCCAAGTGTTTAATAATAACCTTTTTAAACTCTAATTTCTAGCATCTTTCAATTTTGTACTGCTATAAAAATGCATTGAATTATCAACCATTTCACTCTCCTTGTGACTTCTCCATCAGTGAAGTCATTTGTTTTGATACATCTTTCAGTTCTCAGAATGTTATCATCAAATCCTTATTTTTCCCCTCAAGCATGGCTCATGGGTACAGTTTTCCCAGAATTCTTATTTTTATGAGAATATAACAACCCACTATTTATAAATTGCTGGTAATGTTTTCTTCCCTTGAGAATTTTATAAGAATTGTTCTGCTCTTTTGAAACTGAATACTGTACTAAAAAATATCTAAATGTAAGTTCCTTTCTCTAAATGATTACCCATATCCTGAAAGTTTATTAATTTCCCTAAGATATATCTTAATACCTTATTTTTCTTGCATAAATTATGCCCTATGTTTTATAAATTTCTGTGTATCTTGAAGAAATACTTCTTTAGGTAATATTTCTTGAGAAAACCTACAGTTTTTGCACTGAATTCCTATCATCTATGTTGCATAGAAATCACCTTATTTATAATCATTTTTAAAAGCTAACCACTGTTAGGAGGCAATTAATATGTACCTCATTACTTTAAAGACCATACTAAAAAAGCACACAAATATGCGTCACTTTAGTCACTTAAAAAGATTTATTGAGCTGGCCTAACACATAGATGGGGAATGATAAATACTAGAACATATGCTGGGTATATAATAGTATAAAAAGTTACAGACTTGCTTTCAAGAAAGTCATAGACTCATAATAAAACAAGACTTTCAATAATTATAATCCTCAGATATCTCAACACGTAAACTAACACATAAAATCTAGAAAATGACTAGAAACTTTATATTTCTAGTAGTCAAATTTTAAGTTATTTTTATACTCTCATTCCAATTATAATATATACTTATAAGATATATACCAATAACTAATTTTGACCTTCATTAGATTTCGTGATCGAATACTTAGAAATGTGAATTAAGGTGAGGTAGTTAGTCTTTTTAAGCTTCAACTTCTTTTACAAATAATAATGATGGTCAACTTTTCTAAAGTGAGTAGTATGTGAGAGGAATTCTGCTAAGCATTGAATCATTTAATTCTCTTAATTACAGGATATCTGTGTGAGTGTGTGTGTGTGTAAATTGAAACACAGAATAGGTTAGATAACAAGATGTCACAACTAAAAAGTGATAGAGTTGAAATCTGATTCTATTCTTATCTAGATTCACTACTCATGTTCACAACAAATCTACTAGCTGTTCCCAATGAAAAATATTTATTATAATTCAATGAAAGAACAAAAATAAAGTGCTTAGAATGTGTACATACAGTGTCTAGCATGTAGAAAATGCTCAGTAGATATTAGCTGCCCTTATGATTATATTTGTTATATATATATATAATTTTATAAATAAGGAAACAGAGCAATAATTGTGCACATTATTTTTAAATGCTTTCTTTAGATTGTTATAACTATTTAACAATAATACTATCATGAAAACTCAAGCAATCCAGATAAAATGCCTATACCAGAGTTCTAGTTAAGTGTTGAGTAAGCAATCAAAGAGGCATTCAAAACATATCATTAAAATACAAAGAGTTAGACAACCTTGGGGGCCCAGAGTTCAAGGACTTGAAGTGATGGGAGGAGGTGGGGACATGGAAATAGTTGATATAAGAGATTGTTTTCATTGAGCAAATATGTAAATTAATTGAACAAAAAAAATCTAAATGTGCTGAAGATAATTAAAGCCAAGTTTCTCACTGCTAGGAACAGTATTTTAAAACATGACAAGGAAAAAGTTAGAATAAAACCTGAAGTGTTGAATTAAAATTGTATTATTTCCTTATAAATAGATAAATAGAGATAAATGCAGAGGTTTATAAGTGTAAGTATATGCATAGTTATGTTTTCTAGTTCTGCCCACTGAGTGAGTCTAGAAACACTAACACCCCCATAGCAATGAGCATGTATTGAGAACCAGATCTTGGTCTTAAAATGGCATCTCCACTAAATGGAACCAATGTTAATTGGTTAAATGGTTAATTACAGAGCTGGATGAAGAAAAGTGTAAGATGAGCCTGGAAAATTGTTTTGTGGTAGAAAGTAGGAAAATGCTCAGTGCATTGTGCAGACATATCAAAAGGCACAAGCTTTTCAGACTACAATATCTGAGTTCTTGGGCTCCACCCTGCCCACCTGCACTAAGCCAATGACAAATATTTTAGGTTCTTCCATGTTCACCATTCCAGTAATATATTCTATTATCCGTTTGATAGGCTCTGCTCACAGATCACACAACATACCCATAGTTTAAAGCATAAGAAGTTCATTTGTCTCTCATTTAAATATTTAATATCCAATATTTAGATATCCAAAGCTAACATTTTCTCCATAGTGTCAGGACACTGGATCTTTCAATCAATCATATTACTGTGCTGTGTGAAGCCTACATTTGCACAGTCACTTCACGTTCCAAGATATCTAGTCATCATATTTCTACTTCACCCAGCGAAAAAGGGAAAAGAATGGCTTACCCTTCTTTTAATGGCATTTTCCACAAATCACACTTAGACCTACGTGAATCTTACTGCAACAGTTTGGTGATATGGCCACACATAACAGCTAGTAAGAATGGGAAACACATATATTTCATGCAACCATATGTTGAGCTAAAGATAAAGATTTTATTACAGTAGGACAATGATGAAAATTGATATTGGAGGGGTAAAATAACCCTATCTGCTCCAATAACTATTCTTAATTTGCTCACACACTCTTCTGCGTCCAATTAGCTAACCCACTTTCAATACATTCAAATCCATAAGGTGGCGCTAAATTTCCTTTTCGTGTAGATAGTTCTGCTCTCCAATCTGGTCTAACTGCGTTTCTAATTGGCTTTCTCTGTGTACCTATTGCACAGATGCCCTTCTTGGATCTTCAGACCTGATTATCCTATTTATTTTATTTGATCAGGTTGGTGTTTCATTGGGAAATGCCTGTTGTCTGTATTATTGCCAACTTTTCTCATGGGCTGATCAAATTCCTAAGAGAAATAATATCCAGTTTCTTAATTATCTTTGAAATGCTCCTCTGTTCTAATCAAGAAACTTATGTTTACTTTTGTATGCTGTTTAGAGAATAAATCTTCCTGTTTTCTGTCATTATGCAGGGGGCACAGAATAACCGCATATTTTGGGTTTAAACTCTTTTAAACAGATCTTCAGCAAATGCTTTTTTTCCCACCCAGCAATGCTCTTCACTTTTATTTCCATATAATCAAAATATCATTAATTCCTGAGCCAAATAAGGGTTCTGTGGTGCATATTGGATTCCTTCTCAGTTTTCACCATTTGGGGCTTAGAATTTAACTTTTCTGAGACTCCTAAACCAGTAATAACTTGACTGCCTTCCATCTTCCATCCATTGCTATTATTTTCTCTGTTGTTATAGTTTTCCTTGGAGATGTATCTTTTTTTTTTTTTTTTCTGCGGTACGCGGGCCTCTCACTGTTGTGGCCTCTCCGTTGCAGAGCACAGGCTCCGGACACGCAGGCTCAGCGGCCATGACTCACGGGCCCAGCCGCTCCGCGGCATGTGGGATCTTCCCGGACCGGGTGCACGAACCCGTGTCCCCTGCATCAGCAGGCGGACTGTCAACCACTGCGCCACCAGGGAAGCCCTGGAGATGTATCTTTAACAACAATTCTTACTTTTATTTTGGTAGGGTTTAGGAAAGTAATGGAGATAAATATTTTTTCAATCAACCATCTTTAACCTGAAGTTAGTTTTGCTTTTTTTTAAAACTAAGAATACAAAAGAAACAAAAGCTACTTATATTTAATATACATATTAACACAAGGACCCTCATTTGGTCTGAATGTCACAGTTATATATTACATATATTACATGAGTTATCTGAATGAAAAATAATATGTTCCAGTCACATGAAGTATGAGAAAAGAAACTTCATTTCTTATTTTATTCCAGAAGATTGTAATATATTTCTGTTTACTCATGTCCCATTAAGTCAGTGACAGATTCTATTATCATAGATGGCAAATATTACTATATTGTAATTTCTCTTGAGATGGAGAATGATCAAAACTCTTTTTCAGCCATCTTAAGATTTATTAATAATCTCCTGGCAATCCCATTTCAAAAAGTTGTCAGGGCTTCCCTGGTGGTGCAGTACTTGAGAGTCCACCTGCCGATTCAGGGGACACGGGTTCGTGCCCCAGTCCGGGAAGATCCCACATGCCGCGGAGTGGCTAGGCGCATGAGCCATGGCCACTGAGCCTGCGCATCCGGAGCCTGTGCTCTGCAATGGGAGAGGCCACAACAGTGAGAGACCCGCGTACCACAAAAAATATAATAAATTAAATTAATTAATTAATTAATTTAATTAATTTAAAAAGTTGTCAAAGATGAAGATGTGTCATGAGAGCTGTCCTTTATAACAAGACAAGAAAGCAAAATGTAGTGATCTTCTCTATGATGACAATGTCCCTGAGTAGTACATTTCTCCATTAGTTAGAAATGCTTTTGACTCCAAGGCAATGAAATCAGACTTACAGTGATATAAATAAAATAAGGCTTGTTGGAGGAATGCATGTGTATGCCATGTTTTGATTACTTCATGTGGTCATCTGTGACACAGACACTTTCTATTTTTCTAACTCTCTGTCATTAATGTGGAGATCTGTGTCCTCTTTCTCCTGCTGAAGCATCACAACTGATTCCAGGAAGAAAGAATGAGTAAAAACAAAAATTCCTTTATTTTGGAAGTCTTAATTTATTTACTTTATCTATCATCTATTTATATTTTTCTATGCATTTATTTACTATTTTTAAATCAAGGAGAGGCAAAGAAAATACTTGTTATTATTTCTCATCATAAGAACCAGAGTTAGTCACATATCTAACTTAAGACAAATAAATATCAAAAGAAATAAGATTGCCAAAACTGTTTCTAAAAGTCATGGCTTCTCCACTGTAGAAGTCTAGGCTCCCTAAAATCAAGTAGTAAATACCACCCACTCCCAAAACAAACTGATTTCATAAAGAGGAAACAAAGTGGAGACTATTTACTGGGGAGATAAAAGATAGTATATTTTATGAATACCTAACATAGTTTTGAAAAATGAATATATTTTAATCTATTTATTCAGACAAAACCAAATCCCAGCCTCTAGAACTATAGGAAATAATTTTTTGTTGTTTATAAGACATCCAGTCTAAGGTATACTGTTATAGCAGCCCTAGCAGACAAAGGTAGGCATTATGAAAAATAAGTAACCAACTATAAAAAAGAAAATCTCTATATAATTGATGAATTGGATAGAAAAAGGCACCATAATAATAATAATAAGTACACCAAATGTTTTACTTTTATTTATATCTCTCTATATTTATGAATTATGTTTTACAGTTGTGACACTTGTTAAACCAAATATTGAAATAAACTGACCTTAGATTTAGATTTTGAGTTATGTATCTCAAAGCATTAAAAGAAGACTGTAAATAATAATGAAACCTATTCAGCCAAAATGATGCTCTAAAATGTATTAAAATAGTAGGAAATAATTATAAACTATCAATTTAGAGATAATATTATGAGTAGAAAAGGTTTTGTTTTGCTAAAAGTATTATAAAAATAACATTTATTTGATTGTAGAAAAAGCACATTGCATAGCACATGTTATTATTTTCAGCTTTGGCTAAAAGAAAAAAAAAGTATCTGAAGCAAAAATTATCTTGAAGCCTTAGTTAAAGTTTAATGAATAACCTTGAAAGAAGCAAAGATACTTGATATAAGTGCCTGGAAAAGACAACAGGAGTAATCACACATTACATACTATTAACTATATAAGTAAAATTCTACTATTTACATTTTAGGAAGAATTTTTCTAATTCAGTTAAGAAAAACAAAAAGGTTTTCAAAAATAGTATGTGTGGTTTTTAGTAATACTTGATTTTTCTGTTAACTTTTTACCCTGAGTCTAAAATAAATCTTAAAAAATTACATTTGTTAAGAGGATTACTTTAGGAGACATCTTTACTTAAATTATAACCCAATAATTAGTTTTTTACTAATGAACTATGAGCTCATTTACTTATTGTTAATGAATTCTATTAATATTAAAAGAACTATTCAGAACCTAGCAGACTAATTTTAAAATAAAGTGTAAAATCTCAATTTGACACTTAACATGTGAGTCATTTACTTTCATTTAAAAATAGTTTAATAATATATTGGCACAATAGTTCCTGCAAATATTTCTATTTAAAGTGATTTTGGACAATTTATCTTTTTTGCTGATGGAATATATAATAAAAATTCTAAATTAAACCATCAAACTAAAAACAATCATCCTTCATTTAATAAAATAAAAGCAAAGCTGAAAATAAATAAAGAGAACAAACTGCCAGATCATGCACACACTAAACACTGGATCTGATACTTTTTCAATGTTGTTCCCAATTACCAACCCTGGGAAAAAGGAGTTCTTCAAGGAAAGAAAGAATGTAAATCACCTCAATCTTAACCTTTTAGTAAAGAAGCTGATAAGTAAGCTTCTAGAGATAAGCTAATTATAATTTGTTAGAACAGGTATCCTCAAATTAGTTTTGTGGCTTTATCCAACCAATTGAGAAGATCTGTGATGTCAAAACTATTTTCATAAAAATACTAAGTCATAATTTGTCTTTTTCATCACATTGACATTTGCACTTCTGGTGTACAAATAACATTGGTTAAATTGCCGTCACCTTAACATGAATAAAGTCAGTGTTATCAGACCATTCGTAGTCACTCTATTTTACATTGCTATGAACTGAGAGGGAAAATAAAGCCAGTTGTACTTAAGAATGTCTTTGCTGAACGTAATGGTTAAATTGTATGTGTCAACCTGACTAGCCTGTAGTGCCAAAAGCATAGAACTTGGTCAAACACTACTCTAGATGTTAATGTGAAGATATTTTGTAGTTGTGGTTAACATTTATAATCAGATGATTTGGAATAAATGAGATTACCCTCAACCCTATAAGTGGACCTCATTCAATCAGATCAGGGGCTTAAGAACAAAAGCTGTTTCCCAGAGAAGAAGGAACATTGCATCAAGACTATAACAGAAATCCTGTCTGAGTTTCTTTGGACTTGCTAGTCCCCCAAAATACATGAGCCAATTTCTATACATAAGTGAATAAATAAATCTTCGACTGGTTTTGTTTCCTTGGAGAACCTTAACTGTCACAGATTTTGGTACTGAAATTGGTTCTAGAGGAACAGACTCTTAAAGGTTAGTTTTTTTAATTAATTTTGGAATTTATGGAATTGACTCACTAATCTGGTTCTAATTAAAGGCATAAATTATTCCATTTCTAGTGGTAAAGAGGGTGCTGATAATCCATGGTGTGATGTGGCTACAGAGAACACAAATTATCACTGTTGCATGCTCCTAATCAAATACTTATAAGAGGCAAGTCTCTAAGTAACTGTGTATTTGCTCTCTTAGACCATTTTTTTTTTGGTCAAATTAATAACTATAATGAGATTTGTTGGTCGCCCCTAACTGCCAGACAGAGTACAGGGGGAAAAAAGGATGAGCTCAGGGTTTCAAATTCCATGCATGAATAACCTGAAAATTTCTGTGTCTGCCCTGAATGAAACTCTTATCACCTGTGTCCATGGAGGTAAAATTTCTAAAATAAAATCCTTCCTGTAAGTAGTTGAACTACAACACAAATTGAATTCCCAACCTCATAAGACATCTGCTGTTAAAATGGCTGCATTGATTGAGAATAGATGGGCTTTTGAAAATTGGAATCGGGACATATGAGCAGTTCCTGGTGTAGCTGGGGACCCTGAACCTATAAATTCTGCCAAGTACTTGTCTGAGAAGGTTAATACCCCTTGGCCAAGGAACTTGTAATGTCTTCCTTTTAGGTAGTTAGTGCAATACAATTCTGACTCTTATCAGGACCTACTTTTACTACTCTTTGCTTCTAGGCATATAACTAGACTCAGCTACCAGAAAGACCCAAAAATGAGGTACAGAGTGTGACCCATGAGGTTACTACACTCCCAAAGAACTACATGAATTTTCCAATTAATGTACACAGAAATAGGTGTGGGAATGGATATTAAGAGTGTAAGGTAATGTTTCAAGGAAGATAAATTTTAATCTAAGCAAATCTGTTGATATAAGCATGAATACTAAGCAGATTCTGGATTCATTGTTATAGCTTGAAGGGTTCAAAGGATCTTAAACTGTCTCACTGGCTGGCTGAAATATACACTGAAAAGTGGCATACACTAAATTATGTTGAAATGACATAACTACCTTGGCACACTGTAGAAGAAGGTATCCAAAGACTTAAGGACATTGGAATGTTAGAGTGGATTTATCACGTAAGACTTGTTTACCCACCAATGAAAACACATCTTTTACCACTTGTGAGAAATACATATGTGAAGGGAGCCCCAGCATTCTTAAAGAGCTCTGTGGTTGCTCTTTTCTACAGGTCAGAAATTACAGTGAAAACTGCTGCCATTGAACTGAGATCCTTAAATGCAATGAGCATAATTAGATGTTAAGGAGGAAGGGTTCAAGTGGTGGTGCACTTAATTGAAAAAGAGCAGGTGGACATGGTTGTTTTAATGAACAGCAGAGTCAAAGGAGTAATCAGAATAGGCTGACTTCCTGAAACCTATGACACTGGTTAGTTGATCATTGTGTCCCTAGGAGAAAAATCGATGGGCAGTCACATAAAATTTTACTTGCTCTATAAATGGGGACGAGTTCTAGGCCATGTAGACAGAAGTTTAACTTGAATTACCAAAACAGAGAACCATGAATCAATTAATTTCCAGACTTCAGCCAGTTTAAGACCCAGAGCCCCTTGAATAAAGGGGAGATAGGACCTCGGTACACTGCCAAAAATTTATACTACTAATCTTTCTCTCAACCTTCCACATCTTTTTGCCAAGGCATCTGTGCTTTGGGAAAATTAAATGATTAGTCCTCCTGGGAATTTCTGGGCACATGCTCTGACCAGACACTTATTCTAGGAGACCCAAAATATCACTGTGGTCCACCAGTCAGAGAAAGAGCTTTTGGAAATCAAGTGATCAATAAAGTTTTATCCGAGGTTCATCTCACAGTAGCTTCAGTGGGTCCCCAAACCCATCTGTTGGCTGTTTTCCCAGTTCCAAACTGTATAATTGGAATAGATATCCTCAGCAACTGCCAGAATCACAGCATTGGTTTCCTAACCTCTGAATTGAGGGCTGTTATGCTGGGAAATGCCAAATGGAAACACTAGAACAGGCTTTACCTAGGAAAACAGTAAACCGAAAGCAATACCATATTTCTGGAGAGATTGCAGATTAGCACCACCATCAAGGACCTGAAGGATGCAGGGGTGGTGAGTCCTATCATATCTCCCTTCAGTGTAAGTATTTGGCCTGTGCAGTGGATAGTTCTGTAAAGGGAAAGAAGAAAATGAAGTAGGAGACATTTGTTGGGCAAATACTATGATAACATAACATATATTTATTATCTCACAGTTTCCAAGGATCAGGAGTCTAATATATTTCATGGAATCCTCTGTTCAAGGTCTCAACACGCTGCAGTCAAGGTGTAAGCCAGGGCTGTCTCCTCACCTGAGGCTCAGAGTCCTTTTCTATGCTCACAGGTTCTTGGCAGAAATTTTTTTTTTTTTGATTATAGGATTGAGAGTTGAACTTTCTTGCTAGCAGTTGACGAGAGTTGTCTGAGCTCCTAGAAACCTCTAACAATTTCCGCCACACATCCCTCTCCATATTTCATGACAGCTTACTCCTTCAAGGCCAGCAGGAAGATCTCTTTCCCTTCAATTCTCTCAGACCTTTTTCAAGAGCTCACCCAGGATAATATCCTTAAAACAATTTGAGAAGAAAACGTTTCAAGGTCTAATTGTTCAGCGCTGAATAAGAGAAAAGATTACAATTCTAGTATGCAATGTTCTTTATCATATGATCTATCTGATTCTTTTAGTTATTCTCATAGCATCCTTACATTAACCACAAAAACTTGTGAAAATTTGTATTTGATTTTGAATCTTTTTATTATCTTTTGTTAATAATGAGATGTTGGAGCTACAAGTTTATATTTTGTCAACATAGGAATATTTTTTGCATCACTGAGAGTAAAGCCTTCAACTCTTTGAGTAAAGTCTGTGGGCACCACAGATGTTAGCAGGTAAATTTTTAACATATATATATATATATATATATATTTTTTTTGCATGTGAACAACTCCACACACAAAAAATAAGAGTGCCTCATTAACATTTATTGGTTCTGCAAGGTCAAAAGGAGAACAGAGTCACCTCTAATTACAGCTACTGTATTGTGGACCAGAAGAAATGTTTTACCAAAGAAATAATGTTCTCTATTTTCAGTTTTTATTGGAAATTTTTTAAATGTGCATATTTCCAAAAGTATCAGATTTATAAACATTTGAAATGTCAATAGGTTAAATTTGTTTTAAAGAAAAATGAGAACACTTTTTTGTCATCAAAATGAATTTACTAGCATTATTATCCATGTTACTATTGAATTAGATAAAAATATTTTGTAGATTTCAGGGCATTCGTTATTTCCCATGAGAGTTTTGTGTCAAGAACTGGAAATCCACTTTTTAAATGTTTAGGAAATATGTGGTTTAATGTAGTTGTATAGAGGGGTCTCTTAGAGAATTCCTTAGGGATCCAAGAAGCTAAACAACCAATGATCATAAGGACAAGAACTAAAATAGCTCTAGGAAGAGACCTTGAATATGGAAGAGGAGTAAGACGTGGAGATCACCTTCCTCCCCACAAATACATCAAAAATACCTCTACATGTGGAACAACTCCTATAGAACACATACTGAATGCTGGCAGAAGACCTCAGACTTCCCAAAAGGCAAGAAAATCCCCACATACCTGGTAGGGCAAAAGAAAAAAGAAAAAACAGAGACAAAAGAATAGGGATGGGACCTGTACCTCTGGGAGGGAGCTGTGAAGGAGGAAAAGTTTCCACACACTAGAATGTCCCTTTGAAGGCGGAGATTGCGGGTGGCAGAGGGGGAAAGCTTCAGAGCCATGGAGGAGAGCGCAGCAACAGGGGTGCAGAGGGAAAAGAGGAGAGATTCCCACACAGAGGATCAGTACCGACCAGCGCTCACCAGCCTGGGATGTTTGTCTGCTCACCCAGCAGGGTGGGTGGGGTCTGGGAACTGAGGCTCGGGCTTTGGAGGTCAGACCCCAGAGAGAGGACTGGGCCTGGTTGTGTGAAGAGAACTAGTGTGCCACAGCTAGCTTGGAGGTAGCCCAGGAAAATATCTGGACCTGCCAGAGAGACAAGAGACCATTGTTTTGGGGTGCATGCGTAGAGGGGATTCCTGCTCCATGTGCCCACAGAAGGCAGAGTACAGCCTAAGTGAGCTGCAGAGACGGGTGTGAGCTGTGGTTATCATCTCGGACCACAGAGATGGGCATGGACCACTAACGCTCCAGCCACTGCCACCAAAAATCCAGTGTGCAAGCATAGGTCACTATCCACACCACCCTGGGAGCCAATGTAGCATGCCACTGCCAGGGTCCTGTGATCCAGGGACAACTTGCTTGGGAGAACACACAGCATGTCTCAGGCTATTGCAATGTCACACCAGCCTCTGCCACTGTAAGCTTGCCCCACATTCCAGTTATGACTACCATACCCCTCCCTGTCCCCAGCCTGAGTAAGCAAGAGAGCCCTAATCAGCCAACACTTTAACCCTCTCTATTCTGCATGGGAAACAGATGCCTGAGGGTTTCCTACATGCAGAGGTGGGGCCAAATCCAAAGCTGAACCCCAGGAGCTGTGAGAACAAAGAAAAGAAAGGGAAATTTCTCCATTCAACCTGAAGAGCAGCAGATTAAATTGCCGCCATCAACTTGATAAACCCTACATCTGTGGAATACGTGAATAGACAATGAATGTTCCCAAAATTGAGACGGTAGACTTTGGGAGCAACTGTAGACTTGGGGTTTGCTTTCTGCATCTGATTTGCTTTTGGATTTATGTTTATCTTGGTTTATTTTTTAGTGTTTGTTATCACTGGCAGATTTGTTTATTGGTTTGATTGCTCTCTTATTTTTTTTCTTTCCTTCTTTCTCTTTTTGTGAGCGTGCATGTGTATGTTTCTTACTGTGACTTTGTCTGTTTAGGTTTTCTTTTACCATGTGTCCTAGAGTTCTCTCTGTTCATTTTCATTTGCTTGGTTTTGTACTTATGTTTTGTTTTTTAATTTGTTTTTTTTCTTTTTATGACTCTGTGTGTATGTTTCTTTGTGCTTTGTGTGATTTTGCCTGTTTAGTTTTGCTTGTACCATTTGTTTGGGGGTTCTATCTGTTATTTTTTTGTTGTTTCTTTTCCTTTTCTTCTAAGCCGTGTGGCTGGCAGTGTTTTGGTGCTTGGGCTGGGTGTCAGGCCTATGCCTCTGAGGTGGGATAGCCAAGTCCAGGACAGTGGACCACCAGAGACCTCCTGGCTCCATGTAATATTGATCAGTGAGAGCTCTCCCAGAGATCTCCATCTCAACACTAAGACCCAACAGCTAGCAATCTCCAGTGCTGGACACTTGCAAACAACTAGCAAGACAGGAACAGGAACACAACTCCACCCATTAGCAGAGAAGCTTTCTAAAGTCATACTAAGTTCATAGACACCCCAAAACACACCATTGGATGTGGCAATTCCTACAAGAAGGACAAGATCCAGGCACACCCACAAGAACACAGGCACCAGTATCCTGCACCAGGAAGCCTACACAAGCCACTGAAACAACTTCACCCACTGGGGGCACACACCAAAAACAACAGGAACTACGAACATGTAGCCTGCAAAAGAAGACCCCCAAACACAGTAAGTTAAACAAAATGATAAGACAGAGAAAAATGCAGCAGATGAAGGAGCAAGGTAAAAACCATCATGCCAAACAAATGAAGAGGAAATAGGCAGTCTACCTGAAAAAGAATTCAAAGTAATGATAGTAAAGATGATCCAAAATATCGGAAATAGAATGGAGAAAAAACAAGAAGCATTTAACAAGGTTTTATAAGAATTAAAGAGTAAACAAACAATAATGAACACACAATAAATGAAATAAAGAATATGCTAGAAGGAATCAATAGCAGACTAACTGAGGCAGAAGAACAGATAAGTGACCTGGAAGAGAGAATAGTGGAAATAACTGCCATAGAGCAGAATAAAGAAAAAAGAATGAAAAGAATCGAGGACAATTTCA
Source organism: Aethalodelphis obliquidens (assembly GCF_003676395.1). NCBI lineage: Eukaryota > Metazoa > Chordata > Mammalia > Artiodactyla > Delphinidae > Aethalodelphis > Aethalodelphis obliquidens. Next base: position 18,716,016 of record NW_020837950.1, on the reverse strand, counting down.
GAGACCTCTGAGACAACACTAAACACACCAACACTCAAATAATAGGGGTCCCGGAAGAAGAAGAGAAAAAGAAAGGGTCTGAGAAAATATTTGAAGAGATTATAGTTGAAAACTTTGCTAATATGGGAAAGGAAATACAGTCAAGTCCAGGAAGTGCAGAGAGCCCCATATAGGACAAATCCAAGCAGAAACATGCCAAGACACATATTAATCAAACTATCAAAAATTAAATACAAAGAAAAAATATTAAAAGCAGCAAGGGAAAAAGCAACAAATAACATACAAGGAAATCACCATAAGATTAACAGCCGATCTTTCAGCAGAAACTCTGCAATCCAGAAGGGAGTGGCAGGACATATTTAAAGTCATGAAAAGGAAAAGCTTACCCCCAAGATTACTCTACCAAGCAAGGATCTTATTCAGATTCAAAAGAGAAATGAAAACCTTTAGGACAAGCAAAAGTTAAGAGAATACAGCATCACAAAACCAGCTTTACAAGAAATGCTAAAGGAACTTCTCTAGGCAGGAAACACAAGAGAAGGAAAAGATCTACAAAAAGAAACTCAAAACAATTAAGAAAATGGTAATAGAAACATACATATCAATAATTACCTTAAATGTAAATGGATTAAATGCTCCAACCAAAAGACACAGGCTCACTGAATGGATACAAAAACAAGACCCGTATATATGTTGTCTACAAGAGACAAACTTCAGACCTAGGGACACATACAGAATTAAACTAGGGGTTAGAAAAAGATATTCAATGCAAATGGAAATCAAAATAAAACTGGAGTAGCAATTCTCATATCAGACAAACTAGACTTTAAAATAAAGACTATTACAAGAGACAAATAAGGACACTACATAATGATTAAGGGATCAATTTAAGAAGACAATATGACAACTGTAAATATTTATACACCCAACATAGGAGCACCTTATATATAATGCAAATGCTAACGGCCATAAAAGGGGAAATTGACAGTAACACAACAATAGAAGAGGACTTTAAAACCCCACTTTCACCAATGCACAGATCATCCAAAATGAAAATAAAAAATGAAACACAAGCTTTATATAACACATTATCCCAGATGGACTTGATTAATATTTATAGAACATTCCATCCCGAAACAACAGAATACACTTTCTTCTCAAGTGCACATGGAACATTCCCCAGGATAGATCACATCTTGGTCACAAATAAAGCCTCGAAAAATTTAAGAAAATATAAATTGTTTTCAGCATCTTTTCTGACCACAACACTATATAACAATTACAGGAAAAAAAAAACTGTAAAAAATACAAGCGCATGGAAGCTATACCATACACTACTAAATAACCAAGAAATCACTGAAAAAATCAAAGAGGAAATCAAAAGATACCTAGAAATAAATGACAATGAAAACACAACAACGCAAAACCTGTGAGATGCAGCAAAAGCTGTTCTATGAGGGAAGTTTATAGCAATACAATCCTACCTCCAGAAACAAGAAAAATGTCAAATAAACTACCTAACCTTACACCTAAAGCAATTAGAAAAGGGAGGACAAAAAAAAACCCAAAGTGAGCAGAAAGAAAGAAATCATAAAGATCAGATCAGAAATAAATGAAAAATAAATGAAGGAAACAATAACAAATATCAATGAAACTAAAAGCTGGTTCTTTGAGAAGAAAATTAATTCAAAATTAATAAACCATTAGCCAGACTCATCAAGAAAAAAAAGGAGGAGACTCAAATCAATAAAATTAGAAATGAAATGAGAAGTAACATCTGACAGTGCAGAAATACAAACGGTGATGAGAGATTACTAAAAGCACCTATATTTCAATAAAATGGACAATGTGGAAGAAATGGAAAAATTCTTAGAAAAGTACAACCTTACACAACTGAACCAGAAAGAAATAGACAATATGAACAGACCAATCACAAGCACTGAAATTGAAACTGTGATTAAAAATCTTCCAGTAAAAAAAAGTCCAAGACAAGATGGCTTCACAGGTAAATCAAACAATTGGAGAAGAGCTAACACCTATATTTCTCAAACTCTTCCAAAATATAGTAGAGGGAGGAACACTCCCAAACTCATACTAGGAGGCCACCATCACCATAATACCAGAACCAGACAAAGATGCCACAAAAAAAGAAAACTACAGGTCAATACCTCTGTTGAATATAGATGCAAAAATCCTCAACAAAATACTAGCAAACAGAATCCAACAGGACATTAAAAGGATTATACTCCATGATCAAGTGGCATTTATCCCAAGAATGTAAGGATTCTTCAATATACACAAATCAATCAATGTGATACATAATATTAACAAACTGAAGCATAAAAACAATATGATCATCTCAATAGATGCAGAAAAAGCTTTCAACAAAATTCAACCCCCGTTTATGATAAAATACTCTCCAGAAAATAGGCATAGATGGAATCTACCTCAACATAATAAAGGCCATATATGACAAACGCCAGCCAACATTGTTCATAGTGGTGAAAAACTGAAACCATTTCCTCTAAGATCAGGAACAAGACAGGTTGTACACTCTCGCCACTATTATTCAACAAAGATTTGGAAGTTTTAGCCATGGCAATAAGAGAAGAAAAAGAAATTAAAGGAATCCAAATGAGAAAAGAAGAAATAAAACTGTCACTGTTTGCAGGTGACATGGTACTATACGTAGAGAATCCTAAAAATGCTACCAGAAAACTACTAGAGCTAATCAATGAATTTGGTAAAGTAGCAAGACACAAAATTAATGCACAGAAATCTCTTGCATTCCTATACACTAATGATGAAAATTCTGAAAGAGAAATTAAGGAAACACTCCCATTTACCATTGTAACAAAAAGAATAAAATACTTAGGAATAAACCTACCTAAGGAGACAAAAGACCTGTATGCAGAAAACTATAAGACACTGATGAATGAAATTAAAGATGATGCAAACAGATGGAGAGATATACCATGTTCTTGGATTGGAAGAATCAACATTGTGAATATGACTATACTACCCAAAGCAATCTACAGATTCAATGCAATCCCTATCACATTACCAATGGCATTTTTCACAGAGCTAGAACAAAAAATGTCACAATTTGTATGGAAACATAAAAGACCCCAAATAGCCAAAGCAATCTTAAAAATGAAAAACGGAGCTGGAGTTATAAGGCTTCCTGACTTCAGAGTATAGTAACAAAGCTAAATTAATCAAGACAGTATGGTACTGGCAGAAAAACAGAAACATAGATCAATGGAACAGGAGAGAAAGCCAGAGATAAACCTACACACAATTGGTCACCTTATTTTTGATAAAGGAGGCAAGAATATACAATGTAGAAAAGACAGCCTCTTCACTAAGTGGTGCTGGGAAAACCAGACAACTACATGTAAAAGAATGAAATTAGAACACTCCCTAACACCATACACAAAAATAAACTCTAAGTGGTTAAAAGACCTAAATGTAAGGCCAAACACTCTAAAACTCTTAGAGGAAAACATAGGCAGAACACTCTATGACATAAATCACAGTAAGATCCTTTTTGACCCATCTCTTAGAGAAATGGAAATAAAAAACAAAAATAAACAAATGGGACCTAATCAAACTTAAAAGCTTTTGCACAACAAAGGAAAACATAAACAAGACAGAAAGGCAACCCTCAGAATGGGAGAAAATATTTGCAAATGAAGCAACTGACAAAGGATTAATCTCCAAAATTTACAAGCAGCTCATGAAGCTCAATATCAAAAAATCAAACAACCCAATTCAAAAATGGGTAGAAGACCTAAATAGACATTTCTCCAAAGAAGATATACTGATTACAACAAACACATGAAAGGATGCTCAACATCACTAATCATTAGAGAAATGCAAATCAAAACTACAATGAGGTATCATCTCACACCGGTCAGAATGGCTATCATCAAAAAATCTACAAACAATAAATGCTGGAGAGGGTGTGGAGAAAAGGGAACCCTCCTGCACTGTTGATGGGAATGCAAATTGTTACAACCACTATGGAGAACAGTATGGAGGTTTCTTAAAAAAAACTAGAATTACGATATGACCCAGAATTCCCACTACTGGGCATGTACCCTGAGAAAATCATAATTCAAAAAGAGTACATGTACCACAATGTTCATTGCAGCCTTGTTTACAATAGCCAGGCCATGGAAGAAGCCTAAATGTCCATCGGCAGGTGAATGGATAAAGAAGATGTGGCACATATATACCATGGAATATTGCTTAGCTGTAAAATGAAATGAAATTGAATTATTTGTGGTGAGGTGGATGGACCTAGAATCTGTTATACAGAGTGAAGTAAGTCAGAAAGAGAAAAGCAAATACTGTATGCTAATACATATATATGGAATCTAACAAAACAAGTCATTCTGATGAACCTAGGGGCAGGACAGTAATAATGATACAGACGTAGGGAATGCACTTGAGGACAATGGGAGGGGGAAGGGTAAGCTGGGACGAAGTGAGAGAGTAACATTGACAAATATACACTACTAAATGTTAGATAGATAGCTAATGTGAAGCAGCTGCATAGCACGGGGAGATTAGCTCGGTGCTCTGTGACCACCTAGAGCAGTGGGATAGGGAGGGTGGGAGGGAGGAGCAAGAGGGAGGTTATATGAGGATATATGTATACATATAGCTGATTCACTTTGTTATACAGCCAAAACTAACACAACCATGTAAGGCAATTATACTCCAATAAAGATGTTAAAAAAAGGAAAAGAACTAAAAGAGCTCTTAGAGATGAATTAAACCTATACTCTTCTTTCCTCTTACCTCTCTTCTTTTCCCCATTCCCATCAATTCCTTTTTCCTTTTCTTCCATATTCTCTTACCATTTTTCTTCTAATCATCCTTCTCTCTCTCCTTCTTAACTTGTATAATTCATATGAACACAATCTCTTAACCCCAGCCTGAATCCTCATAGTTTCATTTTGCACATACACTTACCTTGAACACATTCATTCATGTACTACTTTGTGCAGCTATTTTTACACTTATCAGTATTGAAGGGTTTAGTATATATCAATGAAGCAAGAATAGATTCCTGTTTTATGCATCTTATATTCCAATGAAGAGAGACAGGGAATAAACAATAAACAATGAAGAGTAAATTATATACTAGGTAAGGAAATCGTGATCATTATGAAAAGTGCTGGAGAGGGATAGGGCGAATCAGAAATAGGTTTGGGAGTAAGTTGCAATTTTAAGTGAAGTGATCAGGGAAATTATATCTCATTGTCACGTTTTTCTATGTGTGTGTTCCTTGAGCACAATTCCCAGACTGAAAGTGTGATTGATCTAACTCAGGTTACTATAAATTTCCATTTTATACTGAGACAGTTGAATAGCTTATGTGGCATTTTCTAAGGAGTCATGCTCATCTATAAATCTATAGATTATGATTTATTTACCATAAAATTACTAAACTAGAAATGTCTTAATAAAAATATTCCTTTGGTGAGGACTCTTCTCTATCAAAGATTATTAGTCTATTTACCCAAGAGCAGAGTTTTCAGAGCTTACACTTGGTCACCTGCATTCTTTTTCCCCAGAGACTTCTCCTGTATATAAATCACTGGATAGATCGCTACTTAATTTCTCTATACTCAGGAACAGAAGCTCTGCTGTTCACCATCCTCCAGCCTATCTACTTCATTGGTAACTATTGTCCCCAGGTCAGCTGAAAGATTTCCAGAATGGTAAACATAACCTGAAAACCATGAACAAGGAATAGTAGTTAGCTCTCCGCAAAGTGAGCTATTAGCACATAGCATTTCACTTCTTTTGTTCAGGTTATATGAGTGGAAGATTTTTGGAGAGTTTATAAGCCAACAAGAGATAGATAAGAGTAATATTCTCTTGCACTAACTTGGGCACAAGGAATTATCATGCTGGCATCTCTCCCTGGGGATTGAAATCTACTAATGACCATCTTTTCCATCTGGTATGATGTACACCTGTTTTCTTATTTTTATCCATTTGACTCTCACCATTTCCTGCCATGGTTAGGGTTTCTGCTCTATCAGGTGTACTATTCACCCACAGAGCTGGTAATAGCAAAATTATTAATTCTTTTACCTTGTTCTGTACCCAAGCAGATGGCATAGAGTCTGATTGTCCCTGCCAGTTGATAATGGAGCTGCATTCACAGTTCATCTTAACTTGGCTACATGAGCTGAAATCATGATTCACCCCAAGTACCTTTAGTATTACACACTGTTAAGTCTATTTTCTACACTAATATAAGCTTTTGTGGATACACATATTTTTTGTTTTAGTTTTTGTTTTTTTTGCGGTACGCAGGCCTCTCACTGTTGTGGCCTCTCCCATTGCAGAGCACAGGCTCCGGACGTGCAGGCTTAGTGGCCATGGCTCACGGGCCTAGCCACTCTGCGGCATGTGGGATCTTCCTGGACCAGGGCACGAACCAGTGTCCCCTGCATCGGCAGGCGGACTCTCAACCACTGTGCCACCAGGGAAGCCCGGATACACATACTTTTAAACGTTGCCCAGGACCACTGAGTAAGTTAAATGGAAATTTTTTTTAAAAGCTGTGATATGAAAAAGAGAGTTAGTTATATTCTTGCATCCTCCCTTATTCCTTTATTCACACTTCCTTGATTCTAGAAACCTCTCCAAGGTAGTTATTCCCCAATATAAATATTTCCTTCATGTTCAATTTAGATTACTTATTTTAACTATGACTTTTGCATCACATGTTTTGAGTCACAAACATTTTATTTGCTCTGTGGATGGTAAGAGGTAAAGAAAGTTCATTTAATATTGTTTCTTTACCTCTTTCTGTGCATTGCTGACAGTGAATATGTATCTTGATCAGAAGAAATATATCTTGGGTTTGGGGGTGCTGAGTTAATAATTTGCTGCTACGAACCTTTAATTCTGGTCTCCAAGGTTGCTTCTGTCATGGAATCAGTAGTGTCCAGAGTATATTAGATGCCAATCTTAATTCTCACCCACCTGTAGCTCCATGAGACTACCATTAGTGGTCTGATGTAATCCATTTGCTGGCTCTGCACTGGTTTGTATTCTTGGAAGATTTTTTACCCTCTTTTATTTTCCAATTATTTTTTCTCCTGTTGACATTGAGTATATTCGTTATATCAGTCATCTCATTCAGTCTAAGAGAAATGTTATGTCTATGACCATGGGTGCACAGCCTAAGCACAGCATACCCAATTATTTCATGAATCCAGGTAACTACTAAGAAATTGGATTCAGACATTAGCCTTAATGTTCAAATCTCTGTCTAAGCTGGGAAGTGGATTATATTTATTTTTATTTTTCTAATTTTTTGTTGTTCTTGGAGGACATCCCCATAACCCACTTTATTTCTTCCTATAAACACCCACCACATTCTCCATACATGAGTACCATATATAGGATTCATTTTTGCCCAATCATTGAACTTTATTTGTGTGATGATATAGTAAATCTATTAGCTAGAGCCCAAGAGTCTATAAAAATCCAAATGGTTCCCCAAAAATGGGAGTCTAATTTTTCTTCTATTAATAAATAAACAGCTTGTATCTCTGCTCCTTGCAGAGACTTGACCTTACTGTCTTCTGTCAAGTTTTTACTGCATGCAGTCATATGGTACTGATTTCTAAAGAACAACATGGTCTTTAGAACAACATGGGAGTCTGGACATTCCCATCTGTGAACCAGGAAGATTATTTTGCCTTGGCTAGAAGAGAATAATAGAATTCAGACAACACAGCAACGATAGTAGGGATGTCCTTGAAGTGCTCTATAGTTGACCCTATGGTCAGTGAGGCTACATTCTCGAGAATGCAGTGCACTGCTGCTGAATTTATTCTTTAGCATGCTTCTGAATATACTATTTTCATGCGATGGGTGAGATTTGGTGTGCTGCTCCCAGACCATATTAACGTTACACAAGATATAAGTGGGTACTTCTGTATCAGAATTATCTGATGCCCTTCAGAAGTGTGGACAGTTTTGACTAAATCCCAATAATAAGCTAGCAATTATCTTTCAAATGGTCTATTTGAAGTCCAAAATCTAAGAGTAGCACTCTTTTTCCAAAGTCTAGTCTGCACATGTTCTGAATTCAGATACTTCTAACAGTGCCTGAGCTACTGGATCACAGGGTCCTAGTGGGACTACCTGTAACACCACTTTGTAAATTATTTAATGTTTGCCTCTGCCCCAATCAGATTTGGCTTTCTTTCTGACAACTCTGTGAATGAGATCCAACAGGATTTCTATTTGAGAAATATAATTTTGCCAAAAACGAAGGAAACATATGAACCTCTGAGGTTCTGATTTATTGACACTCTCTGTGCAAGATAATAACTTATTATTCACAATTTCAGGACTATTTCTAGCTCCTCAAGACCAAATAATTCCCAGGGATTTCATAAATTGAGTTGGGCATTGAATTTACTGAAGTTCTTCAGGGAACCTCTGTTTGTTATATGAGTGACTAAGGTTCTTAACTTTTCCTGAGCTTCTTCCTTTAAGGAGGGAATTATCACAATATCATTAATGTAGTGCAATAACTTGTATTAATGGTTATCAGGTCCAAGTTCTGTCTCTATAGATTATGACACTATGCTGATGAATTCAAATATTTATTTGGCAAAACAACAAATGTATAATGATTTTCATTCCATGCAAATATTATTGCTGCCTGGTTATACTGAAAGATTGAGATTAAAAAGATGGCAACGGATCCAACTTTATAACATCCGACAGTTGCTTGGATTATAATTTCAATATACCTTTTGTTGAAGAGAGAGTAATATGATTTTTCAAGAGGAGAACCAAGATTCAGAAAACATCTCTTATGAAAATAGAAAAGCCAAACAAATCTTCTACATGAATTAAAAATAAAGAGAAAAATCACCCCATAAATACGTAAACCAGGAGGTATGTTAAAGAACACATATATCTTTAATGAAAAATAATGTCATATATTTCTGCAAACCTAGAGCCTAGCACAATATCTTGAATATATTTAGAACTTACAAAATATATTTTTATTGATTGAATCAAAATAATCATTTTAACAAGTTAATTTTGGAATTACTATTCAGCTGGGGTGGGAGAAGGAGAGAAGGAGAGAAGGAAATCACAAAATGTTATGCCACTTACCAGTCTACATTTAATAGAATCTTTCTGCTTAACTACTCCACCTCTCATGAATGCCTAAGCATGACTCCTTCTGTTCTGAGCAATAACAGTGGTTGATGTATTAATAAAGATGTGTTGAGCTATGTCAAAATGAAGTTGAGTTGTGAAACTGAAGAGCACATGCCAACTGCTGTCTCCTGTGTACTAAGGATTTAAACTATGTTCTGTCCACAGCAAAACAGTCTTCAAAGGAATATATTACCATACTAGAGGCAATTGCATTTTTGGAATGTTATTACATTTCATTATTAAGACAAAAAGCCTCAATGTTTTCTTCTCTATTTAAAAATAATCCATATTCCAAACAGAACTGAAGCAAAAAGTGAAATTTTGGAAATTATATTCTCTAAACTTTGCAGAAATCCTTTACTTACAGCTATCATAAAGCTAATATTAAATTATATGAATTTATTAGTGATGTCCTAGAAATAATAAATAATGATTATACTATGTGATATTAAATTTAAATTGTACTTAAAATTTGTGACTATATTAATATATGTGCATTATATCTTTATTGTAAATTAATATTTATATGTTGATATATTCATATATATAGTCACATAGGTATGCATATATTTACTCATATTGAGACTGTATAGTATATATAAACATATAACTATAGCTATAGATTTATATATTTAAATAAATATATTTAAATTTTGTCCTAGTATAATAGCAGTGTTGACTCAATTATTTATTCTTTTTGAATTTCATCCAGATGGATAAAACAGAGTATTTCTAAGATTTCTTTTTATTAAAGGCCATGAAATCTTACTCTGAGGAGCCAATGTGGCTTCATCATAAAAAAATTTGACAGTTATTGTATGAAATCACACCAGTGAAGGAAAGGAGAGGCAGGTACAAAGTTTAAAAGCATTCTTTCACTTCCTCTTAAGTTGATTCCCTACAAGTAGATCCTGAAATAGAGATTCTTGTGCAAGGGATTACTGAGGGAATGCACTCAGGTGAAAACTGAACACAAACGAGAGTGAGGATAGGACAGATGATGAAGATAAACAAAATTAGGGGTCAAGCCGAAATCTAGCTTCATCCTGAGCCCAAGGAGAGCTTAGGAGCATAAAGGGCATCAGTTAAATGTTCTGACATGGGGGCTTTTAGATGCTCGTATTACTCACTGACAAGAGGCATCCCCATTCAAGAGTGGCATAAATTCCAAGGCAACTGGCAAAGCAGCTCAGATGACTCAGGTTAATTTCTGTGAACTAGTTGTACTGTGCACTGTCTGCAGATGACACTCTCACAGGCTGGTAAGTGGGGCATCAGCCCCATAAAGGAAATCTTAGCAGGTACCAAATTAATTGACTACATGATCCTAGGCTAATATAAGTCATATGAATTACTTATATACTGGTCACATATACAATATCAAAATTGTCCTCTGAAAGTAATCTTTCCATATTCCAATCCAGGTCCTTCTTTCTTTTGTGGTCTCTTAAGGTCAGAATTTATCATTATTATCTCTTTATCATTTTTTTCCACTCCTACTTTAGACAATGCAAAGGAAGCAAAGTAAATTGCTGTCAAAGAGTAGAAGATAAAAGGGGTTAAAGTAGAGAATCCAAATTTGCCTTTAGCCTTTAGCAGCATAGGCCAGAGAAAATCAAAGCTGGGGAGGGGACAAAGCTTGGAATTGTCTTGGAAAATTAAGCTTTGCTATTATACTTTCCTATAAGTTTTATATATTTTTTTAATTTTTAAATTATTTTTAATTGACTTTATTCTTTAGAACAGTTTTAGATTTATTTTTAAAAACCTGGAAAATAGTAGCGTTTTCATATCTCCTACACCCAAATTTTAATAATGGTATCATATTTGCATGATACATTTGTTACAACCAATGAAATTATATTGATAGATTATTATTGACTGAAGCCCATACTTTATTAAGATTTTCTTGGTGTTAATTCATTTCCTCTTTTCTCCTCCATGATGCGATCACATCTCCTTAGAGACATTTTCATGTCTCCTTAGGATTCACTTATCTGTGACAGTTTCTTTCTTTTTTTTTTTTAACATCTTTATTGTAGTATAATTGCTTTACAATGATGTGTTAGTTTCTGCTTTATAACAAAGTGAATCAGCTATACACATACATACCTCCCCATATCTCTTCCCTCTTGCGTCTCCCTCCCTCCCACCCTACCTATCCCACCCCTCTAGGTGGTCACAAAGCACCGAGCTGATCTCCCTGTGCTATGCGGCTGCTTCCCACTAGCTATAGGTTTTACATTTGGTAGTGTATATATGTCCATGCCACTCTCTCACTTTGTCCCAGCTTACCCTTCCCCTCCCTGTAACCTCAAGTCCATTTTCTAGTAGGTCTGTGTCTTTATTCCCGTCCTGCCCTTAGGTTCTTCATGACAATTTTTTTTTTTTTTTAGTGACAGTTTCTTAAACTTTCCTTCTTTTTGATGGCTTTGACTCTTCTTGAAGAGTATTGCTCAGTTGTATTTTTGGTTGCTTTATTTTTTTCATAGGATGCCCCTACAAAATTAAAATTTTCCTGATGTTTTTTCATGGTTAGATTCGGGTTATGGCTTTTGGAGAGGAAATCACAAAGATAAAGTACTAGTTTAATCACATCCTGTAAAGGTTAAATGCTATCAACATGATGTAGCTCATTTGACGTTGACCTCGATCCTTTTACTAATGTAGAGTTTGTCAACTTTCTCCACTGTAAAGCTTTTATTTTTTCTTCACTGTACTGTTTGGTAGAAAGTTACTCTGCCCAGCCCACACTAAGGAGAGGGAGTTATGCTACCCCTTCCTTTAGGATAGAGTATTTGTATAAATTATTTATAATGCTTTACATGGGAGATTTTTCTATTTTCACTTCTTTATTCAGTCTTTCATTTATATCGGTATAGACTTAGAAATATTTATTTTATATTTTGGCTTATAATCCAGTGCTACTTTACATATTTTCTTCCTCATTTTTTTCCAGTTTTAGCCTTTGGGAATTATTTCATTTGGCTCCTTTGTCCCTTTCACATACCTCCATCTATATGGTGTCTGTCTTCTTTCCTTCCTTTTTTCCTCTCCTCTCTTCTCCTAGCACTTCTATGCTTTCAGACACTACAAAATGCTCCAGGCTCATCTTGTACATTGTATTACCCACTCCTAGAATCATCCATATCTTCAAGGAACTCTAACTCCTTTTATTGAAGAATGCTATTAGAAACCAAGATCTGAGTGCTACAGGGGTGTCATTTCTTTTAGAGATTCTCAGCTGGCAGAGCAAGGCAATATATGTGTGTAAACTAAACTGTGGCGATATATATTTCAATTCAACAATCTGCACCTATATTAAGCTAAATATGAGGTTATACTGATAACTCCAATTCGTTACCACATGAATCATTGTAGCATTCTCCTTGCTTACCTATAAATTTCCCTCTAACAGTGAGAAACCTGGCTACCCTCAACCACTTTCTACTTACTCAAATTTTCAATTCTGTATTTCTAGATGATTCAGGATAGTGAGAAATTGTTGTAGCAGAACAAGCAAAACTACCAAGAAACTTCAATGTGGAAGGACAAAACTGAAAAGGAATTAGTTGAATGGGAATAGACTCTATCTGGGCAAGGTGATCTTGGATTAAACCTGTGATCAATACAGAGCAAGCTCAGAAAAACTGAATTAGTCACCTCCACAGATCTCAGTATTTTGTGATGTAGAACAATGTTATACTCAGATAACATCTAAGCTCTCATCCACCTTTAAAACTCTATTTCTGGCATTTCAGCACATCCTAGGAAGGAAAGGAATTCTCTCTATTTTTTTTTTTTTTTACTTTCTCTCCTTTTGTCTTATAAAGCTTGTGATAGTTAGAAGCCTTCAACAAATCTAGGGTGATGCAATATGAAAATTCACATATTAGTTTAACACATTCCAGACAACTAAAATTAGCTTCTGAAGCTTGAGAAAGCTATACTCACAAATGAAAAGTGATTTTCCGAACAAGAAAATTAAAGAAAGTATTATTACCTTCTTGTGTAATAAGTATGTAAGTAAATTTTTTTTTTTTTTTTTTTTTTTGTGGTATGCAGGCCTGTCACTGTTGTGGTCTCTCCCATTGCCGAGCACAGGCTCTGGACGTGCAGGCCCAGCAGCCATGGCTCACGGGCCCAGCCGCTTCGCAGCATGTGGGATCTTCCCGGACCATGGCATGAACCCGTGTCCCCTGCATCAGCAGGCGGACACTCAACCACTGCGCCACCAGGGAAGCCCCCAAATTTTTGAAAAAAGTTTTTAGTAATACAGTTGACCCTTGAACAACACAGGTTTGAACTGTGTGGGTCTATTTACACATGGACTTTCTTATTGGATTTTTTTTTTCAATAGTCAATACTACAGTACTACAAGATCCTCAGTTGGTTGAACGCAGAATCACAGATACGAAAGAACTGTGTATTTGGAGGGTAAACTATAAATTATATACAGATTTTCCACTAAAAAGAACATCGGCATCCCTAACTTCCAAGTTGTTCCAAAGGTCAACTGTAATTTATTAATAGAAATTAAAAAGTAATATCAAGGAGGTTATCTCTAATGTTCAAGAACATATTCATTAATGCATATGCCATCATTCACCCAACACTTGGCATCCATTATTTGATAGATCATAATCTAAATACTGAATATATATCCCTTAACTTTAGAGTTTGTTGTTTAGATGATATTAATCCGAGGCACTCTTAGAGATAGATGGGATTAATGTCTTCAAATGATCTTGAATTATTTGAATTATATTCTGAAATTATCAAGAAAACTTTTGAGCAAATATATATCTCATAATATCAGTAGTTGGACAAAACCCTGGGTAAGATATTCCCCTGCCAAGCCATGCTAAAAAATGTTTTTGAATTAAGTTCACAAGGGTTGTGAGGACCAAAATAAAATAACAGGGACTTCTTCATAACACGTGTTAAAAAAATTATGTTGACTATGATCATTGAATTATTTTAATAATTTAATAAAGGAATACATACACTATTAAATGATTCCTCAATAAAATGCTATATCCATAATGAAATACTGAGAATTATAGCTAAATAAGTATAACAAGAAAGGATGAAAACATGTAGAAAGGAGGTGAATTCTCTCCAATTTCCAGTTAACTTTTTTTTTTTTTTTTTTGCGGTACGCGGGCCTCTCACTGTTGTGGCCTCTGCCATTGCGGAGCACAGGCTCCGGACGCGCAGGCTCAGCGGCCACGGCTCACGGGCCCAGCCGCTCCGCGGCATGTGGGATCTTCCCAGACCGGGGCACGAACCCGCGTCTCCTGTATCGGCAGGCGGACTCTCAACCACTGCGCCACCAGGGAAGCCCCAGATAACATATTTTTAAACTTTTATCTCTACTTTCTCACTTAGCATTTTTGTCCTGTGAAGTTTTTTTAACATGTAAGTAGTATGAGGCCTGTGAACATTTTTCTCTTTATCCTCTGCACCTAGACTAAGGCTAGATAAATAGCAAAAGCTCAGTAACATTTTATTGACTATGATGAACAAAATAATTATAATTTTAGCTTACTTTTGCATACTATTTTCAGTTTACATGCTCCATTCACTATATCTTTCTTTTTTCTTTAGATGACTAATAACAATAAGCAATCTAAACCCTTTAGTAAGGAAGATACTCATAACACTAAGATAATTATGAATTTATTCATTAAAATGTTAGGGAAATTAGGGAAGTATATTGCAGGAGCAAGAGCAATATTTATGAGGTTGTTAAGAAATACTGTCTATGCTGAAAAGAGAGACTTTGAACCTTAAATAAAATTAAGAAACTTGTAGTTTAGTTTTTTGAGTCACAAATATAGTTTTAAGAAGATAGAGAAGGAGAAAGATAATAAACCACCTGTACATTTTAAATTTAAATAATTTTCACCATCAAACTGCTTTCAAAATACTTCAACTTACTTAGCATTACCTTATTAGTAACAAATGTTTAAATCTTCAAAATCTGCAGAACTCCTAGGTATACTAGAATCTGATGAGGTACTAGCATATGTTGGAATTGTGATCATTTCTAGCACAGCAATAAAACACGTTTAGAATAAAAATTTAACTCTTTGTCAAAAGAATGCAAAGATGATAGAACAATAAATATACAATTTCTAGTGATTTACTTTTTATAAATATATTAAAATAGTCACTCACAGTTTAATTATAGAGACAGCATTTATCTAACAGTACATTTTAATTATTCTCAATAATCCAAGGAATGGGCATTTGTTATGCTTTTGTAAGGCTCTAAATAGACATATATTTTTTCCACATATACTCAGCTATATCAAAAATTCTTTGGTGGGGCTTCCCTGGTGGCGCAGTGGTTGGGAGTCCGCCTGCTGATGCAGGGGACAGGGGTTCGTGCCCCGGTCCGGGAAGATCCCACATGCCGCAGAACAGCTGGGCCCGTGAGCCATGGCCACTGAGCCTGCGTGTCTGGAGCCTGTGCTCTGCAGCGGGAGAGGCCACAATGGTGAGAGGCCCGCGTACCGCAAAAAAAAAAAAAAAGAAAAAAAAAATTCTTTGGTGATTTCAGTGTGTAGAAAAGCCATACATTTTAAGTAATGTACGAAAAGATACATAAATATTAAGGAATATTAGTCCTTGAGAAAAAGTCAGGCCAGGTATTATTTGGTATCTCTCTCTTTTTAAATTTCTTGAGGAGCAGTGAATTTGTATATATTTACACAAGATTTAGAGTTAGAGAAAATCTAAAACATATTTTTAAGAAAACCTTTTTTTAAAGGGAATATATTGAAGTAAGTTGTTTGACAAGGGTAAAGGTGTTCCCCTGAGTTATGACATGAAAGATGAGATAATATCATTTCTTTTGACACTGGTAATACCGTCAAGGACAATTTTTTATGATATTTAAATGACTTGCAAAAGTGGTGCCTATAAGTGATATATTCATTTTCTAAAATCACCTGAATTTGTTACTTGAGTCAAGTTATCATGAATTTTAATGTTCAGGATAAGAGTTCTTATGAAGATGGAACTTGGTCAGAAGTAACTTCTTACCAAAAAATAGCTTGATTGTTTGGAGACTGACACTTTGCCAACATTTTATTTTCTTCATTTTTTAGACAAAGAAACCAAGACATGTTAAAAGGCATATTAAGAACCTTGTCCAAATTCTTCAGCAGGACAGGAAGAAATACTTCCACAAGTCAAATACAGCCAAAGACTGCATTAGGAAGAATCTAATTGTGGGTGCTCCCCAGCTGAAATGTTTACTTTTCTCACTTTTGCTTATGACGAAATTGCTTATTAATTTAGCATCAGCCAGACTAGATAAAAAACACCTCAGTGTGATGTCTCACCAAAACTTCTGGATCCATTTCATGTGAATATATGAAATGATTCAATACCACCAAATAATTGCTGCCAATATTTAACTAAGCATTAACTTTTCTAATTTAGAAGGGAGGAAATTGATTGCCTGTGGAATTTACCTCAGTAAAGTTAGCTGTAATTAAATTGTACGTAAATATTCTGATAGTTTGGGTGATGTGGGAAGGAATTAGAAGTGCAAAAAAATCTGATTGGGAACCCCTGTGACTGGTGAAGGGAAGAGGGTACAGTGCAGGGAAAGCCTTTAGTGTATGATGCAGGTAGTCAACCTGCCACCTGAGAAGAAGAAAAGAAGATTCAGTACAAGGAGCCTCAGACTGAGAATTTCTCAACCAGGTCAATGGAGGGTCTCAGAGCAAAGACTGCTCATTACAGGATCCTACACCCTACTGGCGTGGCAACGACCTGGAGTTCAGTACCCGTGCCATGCTTTGTTAGTGAACATCTCTAATGCTTAGCCTTGGCAAACTGAATGCTACAGTTTGATGCTGTCAGTAACTACATGGTTCTCAGCAACTTCTTTCTGAAAGAAGACAGAGGTGGCACAGTTCCATGGCTGCCACAGATACTCTGGTTGAAATACAAAATTATCATTTTTCTCGATATTATGAAATTATTAGCACTATTTTATATATGATGATTTATGCTTATTATTTAAAATTGCAAGTCCTGACTTTTTAACATCATTACTCTACTCATTGATCAGTCTTCATATTCCAAAAAACTTTAAACTCTAACTGAACACAGGTTAGCAGTTAAGGATCTTCCCACCTACAGTGAGTCCCCTAGTAATATGATTAATGCTTTTTATATGAAAAATGATTCAGTCGGCTCACAATTAAATTTGAGTGGTTGATATACTCACTATGATTGTTTTCATAGCATCTGAACTGAAGGAAACAAAGGTCAATGCTGCCAGCTGTAATACGAGAGAAGAAAATCAATTAGATGTGCCTTATTTCTGCCTTATTTTTCAACCTTGCCTTGTATGCATAAGTATTCTTACTCTCTAGGTTGGGTTCTCCTGAAGCAGAATTCAAGATGAGAAATCAAGTAAGACTGATTTACTAGAAGAACATTTCCAGGAAGAATCTGAAAGAAGAGTGAAGAAATGGGCAGGAAAGCAAAAGAGATCAAGTAAATAGACACTTTCAAGCAAAGTCCCACAAAAGGTCATTTTGGTCAACCCCATGTGGAAAGGAACATTGGAGACCCTCTGCCTTACACCTCAGTGTTGATTGATTAAGAGGAGAGATCTTGCCTATATGTCCTCCCTCTGGAGTCAGTCATTACTGACTAAGGAATAGTCCTGTAGGGACATCATCTCCCAGGCACTCACCTTCTTTTTGCTGCAGAAAAAGCAGACTTTGGCTGCCTGAAGAGAGCCCCCCCACAATGAGACAGTGAGACTCAGAGACTTATGAGAGCAAAACACCGATCTGGTGAGCATGCAACTTGTAAGGGATTGACCGGTTGAAGAACTGAGGGTGTCTGCCATGTGCCTTCGCTTTGGGATGGAATCATGGAGGTGTTGGCTTTATTTTCCCTTCCCAGTCATTGGTTTGAGATAGACTTCTTCAATGATCTTACTCTTTCTATAATGTTATTTGTTCTTCCTTTGGACACAAAAAAATTTCATTGCCTTTTTTCCTTCTCTGTGAGGCAGTAGAGAGGTGTTTTCCCTTTTTCTTTTTCCCTAAAGGAATAGATTCAAAAAGCAGAGTCTTAATTCAAAAATTAATAGTTTTTGCTATTCAGATACTTCAAAATGGCTAAGGATACTGGAATACAGATCCAGAGCTTGCTAAAACTTACCAAATGCAGACATATAATATACAAAATATAAATTTATTAATCAAAATAAGTGTGTGATTCAAAAATTTCCTCTTGCAGATATTTTATTCTTGGGATCAATATGCTAGAAATTGCTTTTGTTATTACCTCAAACATGAAACCGACATCCAAAGAAATCTATTTTAACACAATGCTATTTAAATGTGTTGTTTATAAAAGTGTTTGATGTGAAAATATTGAGTACCTTTCTCTAAATCCATTTTAAAATGGATTTTAATGCTGTTATCTTGGTCTCACCCACAGAATATGATGTGTCACAGATCAGAGGCATCCATGACTACAGATGGACAGTGAATTATCTTGGCAGCTGTACTACTGCTGTATAGAGATTTTTTTCTTATTCGTCCCCCCCCCCCCTTACTTCTGTAGCATATTCTAAATTAGCTTTGAGATATTAGAATTTTCTCATTAACTGTAATTGTTGCTATCTCTCGACCACATAGCAGATGGCCCCAGGTGCTGTCTCAGCCCTGTTTGTCCTCCTGAGGCCTGAATATCTCTATATTTCAAGTGTCAGCTTGGCTTCTGACTCATCTCTTACAGCTTGCTGCTGAACATAACCATTAACTTAGGGATTTATTGTTCACCTAGTGATTTTTCCATAGAAAGTCATGACTCAAGTTTGAAAATTCAGAGTAAGTGATTTCCAGCTAAGATGTTCATAATTTTTCTTTCTTCGATACACCCTTTCTATTTTAAATACCTAACAATTATAGATAAAGTATGAAACAGAAAACCAAATAGCTAAAGTGATACTAAGAGCAGAGATAAACGTATTTGTGAGCTGAAGATAGAACAACACTGTAAAAGGAGATCAGGGCTGAAGCTGTGGAACTGCCAGGTTCAGTCAAGGAACAGGCAGTAGTTGCTCAGAATTTGGCATTTGCAAGATCAAAGAACTAAAACTCTTTCAAAGGTGGAAGTGAGCCAGAAAGGTGTTTACAGAGTATGTGTTCCCATTGTGAAAAATAAGCTTGATGAAAAACAAAACCAAATCAACTGTTTCCAATTACCTAATACTCCAGGTTTTAGCAAGCTGTTGGCCCTGTGAAGCAGGAGGACTCACGCATAGCTACACTCGGTAAGTGAACCAAGCTGTCCACTGGTTTTCTGATTGGGTCTATATTGTCCCCAATGTCACTGTAGGCAGAAGCTGTGAGGTGCCATCTGGAATGACAGGGAGGAGCACAGTGATGGGGCAACCACAAAACTATTGCCATGAAATGGTGATTACAGTAGGAGAAAAGGAAAGAAACACAAGGAAGAAATAATTGCTTAAAAACAAAATTTCTGAGGAATTAGTCAATTGCCCGTCTTGGAAATAGTGAGTATGGATGTAGAACTACTATATGGCTAGGACTTTTAAAAAGGGACTCAAACACCAAAAGAGTGACCAGATTAAATGATGTTTGCACTTAAAATATGTCAGTGGAAATGATCCTAGAAAGTAATTCCAAAACATGAAAAATTATTTTGTTTAAGAAAATAGTCAACAATCTTAATTGGACTATAAAATCATTTATGATGAAGTGAAATTTATTGGACATTTTCGAAGTCTTCACATATATTTAAGTATTCACATATATTTAAGGTACTCAACAAAATAAATAAAGGAACAATTTCACTAATAAGAGCAATAAATGGTAAAACAAAATGGTAGGAGACATAGTCATTGGAATTAAAGTTCACTTAGAAGGAATCAAGTCTAGAACAATACAAATTAAAAGAATTGGTGACAGAGAATATTACTAAAGAATTTACCAAGAAGTCTATATGTAAGAAAGATAGAAAATATATAAATGAGTACTTATAATCAACACAAATGAATATGAAATGCACAAATAAATAACCAATATCTTTTTAAAAGTTTAGCTCTGTGTCACATAATTGTCATTTTTTGAACCACTGATGATACATTTACCATACTACTACAACACTATCCTCAAGAAAGTTGATGGTTCTAGGAAGACCAGAACAAGGGATTTCTTTCCCTTAATTTTAAACCATCTCTGGGAAAGTGTAAATAAGGGAAGAAGGGAAAAGGGTGATTGGTTTTCCCCTGAATTAGGAAAGCCAAGATCTTGCATTCCCTATTTACCACTTTTATTGACTGTGGGTGGAGGGACATTTATGTGGCTGAGTATCATTTGGACTTAATATTGGATTTAATATTAGTAGCATCAATGCTGTTGTTTGAAGTTGCACATATAATAAAAACATAGGGCTATATTCTATATCAATAGTTTTCAATTATACATGGTTCAGAGCCTCCTGGAGGCTTGTTAAAACACTGTGGGCCCCACAGTCTGAATTTTTGATTTAGTGGGATTGCTGAGAGGCTTGAGAATTTCTGTTCCTCCAAATTCTTAGGTAATGAAAATGCTGCTGGAGGGACCACACTATTAAAACCACTGTTGTATACAATCTCCTAAAGTCAGTGTTGCAGAAAAATGATCTTTTCCAATATAAATTCCATGACTAGTCCTTCAGAAATAATGTACGTGCCCACTTTCTCCTATAATCAAGTCATTGGGTTGTGCTTACATGTGCTTTACTGTAAACATAGAATCATCTGAGAGTTTCTGTGTGTGTGGTTGGTAATTTGGTTAGTTTCTTGGTTCAGTGAATTTTAATAAGAGTAGTACAATTTATTTTCTCTCTTTCCCCAAACTTTAACCATTTCACACAGAACCTAAATGGGTGTGTATATCCCTGAAAAACCTTTGTAAGATTTATTTGGAAGGCATGGTATGTTTAAAAACTGTTAACATTTCTTTGGTCTCATATACCTTTCCTTTTTTGTTGTTCTTTCTTGGTTAACTCAACTTTCTTCAAATATTTGGAGAAAATCAACTTGTTTAGCCTAAAAGGATGTAAGTCACAATGAGATAAATAATTGCTCAGAAAAAAAAAATCAGAGTATATTACTTAGGATTTAGTGAGTTTCTGATCATTAAAATGTTATGATTACAAAGATAAAAATACTTTGTACCTAGGAGGTCCAGAAAGGATCACAAACATCAAAGGAGTGGTCAGATTAAATGATTTTTTTCCCTCAAAGAATCTTCTAAAGGAGAAAGTTTTAAATGTTAACCATTTAAGCATTCCAAGAAGTTTCTCTCAATTTTCCATTAAAAAAAAAAAAAAAAAGTTAAAAACTACACCATTAATGTAAACCACCTAAGTATCTCTGAAACCAAGTGTCAGTCACCATAATGAACATAACAACAACAACAAAATTCATCTCTGGCCCATAGATTAGAGATGCTTTGCACAAAAAAAATAGATGATTATTTGTACTTCAACTGTGTAAGTAATGTTTCTGGAGTTTTTTTTTTTTTTTTATTTTTTTAAATCCTGTGTTGTCCTCCCATAGGAAAAATCAATATTATTTTTTCTATACACAATCACACATTGAAACTTCCAGTAATGAAATATCATAAAATTGGTTGACCTAGTTGTTTTACATTTACTAGTTGTTTTACATGTAAACTAGTTGTTTACACAGAAATAAGCGCATCCCCAAATAACAAAAAACACTAGTGTCTTAGAATAATACATGGGATTATGTCATTCATGTGATATCTTGGTGCAGATATAAGTTTCAGAAATGTCAAAATTCAGGCAATGGAAAGAGGAGAGGATATCACCTTAATTGAGCAAAGCCACAGTAAGTACACACACATACAAATAAAGGCCTCTGAACAAATAAAGGCCTCTGACAATATATCAGGAAACAATATTTGTCCAGATCCCAAAGAAACTTTGAATAAAGTCATGTACATTTAATACGTCCTATATACTATTCATTACAGAGGTGGTACAACCCTAACCTTATCCAAAACGTAGTAAACACATTTTTAAAAAATCATCACAGATCTGTAAAAATTGGGAATGGGAATCCATCCTAAATTAAATATCGAAGATATATGTAAAAACTTATACCATCCTTATATTTAGATTACATGGCTCTTCATAACAGTGTAGATCAAAAAAACATAGATCACTCTACATATTTCAAACAGAGGAAATTGAGTACAGGGATTGATTATACATGTCTGGAAATGTTGAGAGAAATAAAAGTAGATGTTATCTATAAATTAGGAGTTACAGAAAGACTGTACTACATCTTACTACATCTTGACTTTTTTTCTTCTTTGATGTTTCTTAATGCCATATATCAAGGATTTTCTTCAGATGATTTAGACAGGTATTCTACTTTCTGACTCTCCATTTCTGTAAATATTTTTCCTTTGACCTGAAGGAGAATGATTTCTTGGCTGCTTATAGAATTCTTAGGTCACATAGGGACCTTGAGCACTCCAAATGACCATGGTTCTGAAAATGCGGCCACTATTTTAGAGGCAAAATTCTGATCAGAATTCTGCCTCCTCTGTTGGAAAGTCTCACTAACCTTCCCTCCTGTTCTTATGCCATTCTTTTGTCAAAAACCTAGAAAAGAGTAGTTGTTTTGCTGAGCTGTCCTCATGGACCCCACTGCTGTCTGTCTTCCACTGCAGAAAGGAAAGACGTGGACCCTTTAGCATCCATAGTGAAAAGAGATCATCTGACACTACATAGAAAGCCGAGTTGGAAATGGGAAGCTATTAGCATGGAGTAGAGTATTCAGAGAGACCAAAGAATTACAAATGTTGAACACAAAGAGAAAGAATGAGATAGCCACACACTTACACATAGAACTTTAATGTGGATTTGGGTATAGAAAAGAGAAATATGAATGGAAGGACAAAGAAGCAGAATATAAGAAGACTGCCTTACATTGTAGTAAAGATAACCAGTGAGAAATGGCTGATGATCCTGTTACTGAATAAAGAATGCAATAATGAAATTTATATTTGGAGGGTTTTTTTTTTTCAATCTTCTCTTTTTTATGTCATCTATATTTTTTTCATCCACTATAATTTTATGTTCTATTCTTGTTTTGGTTGTTTTGAGGGGCATAATGAATTAAGGGAGACGTCTCATGTGAATACTGCAGGAAAAGAGGATAGCAGACACAAGAAGAGAAAATATTTCATAAACTGAACAAATTTGTACAAGTAACTTGGAGTCAGATGTTTCTTGAAGAAATTTAAGCAAACTCCTATCCCACATGTATACCTCATTACCAAAACAAATTCTAAGATATTAGGAGGAGCGTTGTGTCTCTTAATGTATTCCATATTGGAATTGAGTTTTGTTCAAACAGGAAGCTCAGCTCCATGCTCTGTGATGACCTAGATGGGTGGGGTGGGGGGCCAGGGAGGGAGGTTCAAGAGGGAAGGGATATATGTATATATATAGGTGATACACTTTGTTGTACAGCAGAAACTAACACAAAATTGTAAAGCAACTATACTCTAATAAAACATTTTTTTATTTGATTTTTAAAAGGCAGAGGAAACTGTGGTGCATCTTTACATCATTGTCTGCAACTATAAAAACTTATATCTATTTCTTGAGTAAAGAAGCATCTATATGACTTTTTTTGACATTTATTGACACAAACATTTAGAATATCTTCCAAATATTTGTAATTCAAGCATCTGTGACTAAATTCATTTAAATCAAGAATGGCAAATATAATTTATACTCATAATCTTAGGTGTATTCAAATTTTAAAAGGTTCATATAGATTGTGAAAATTACTTTTGGTGTTCCTAATAACAATAGCCAAAGAACAAGAACACAACTAGCCAATCTCTGTGGGTTCCTCTTATAGAAACTGTTATTTTATTTTATTTTTTTTGCAGTATGTGGGCCTCTCACTGTTGTGGCTTCTCCCGTTACGGAGCACAGGCTCCAGACGCGCAGGCTCAATGGCCATGGCTCACAGGCCTAGCTGCTCCACAGCATGTGGGATCCTCCCAGACCAGGACACAAACCCGTGTCCCCTGCATCGGCAGGCAGACTGTCAACCACTGTGCCACCAGGGAAGCCTGAAACTGTTATTTTAATTTTCAGTTCTGTTTTCTGGAAAATTTTATTTTGCATGATGTGTTAAGCTATTGTCTCCGTCAACATGACAGCAGTTTGAATTCAGTAAAGAGGAAAAAAGGAAAGACTTCTACCAAACTTAATGAAAGAGATTAGGAATCCTATATCTGTATGCTCTATTTGTCTACTTTGTACTAAGAAAAGAAACTTTAGGAACTATTGAAACATATTGAAGAATGTCTAATAGTCTAAGATCATAATTCCAGAAATGTTTATTTTTGTTTGATGGAATAAACTATGTTACATCTTCTCATCTATTAGCACTAGTGGAAAGTAAAGGTAAACATTTTTTGACATAATCATCTCTCAGACTATTTTCATACTACTTATATATTATCCTCTAAAAGACATCAAAGGATGGCACTACTTGGAAATAAGTAGAAACACAAAAGAGTTTAAGAGATTCCTTTGGTTAAAAAAAGATCCAGGTGGGGAGTATGTAGAGGATAAATCCATGAAAGATTAAGTGAACTTCTTATAAACAATTAGTCAAATACTACTGAGTTACCATATTCAAACGCAAAAAAGGTATTATATGAGAAACAGAATGCATGAGCCCATTATGGGGATTAATTTCATATTCAAAGTTGTTAGTGAGGATATGTTGAATATAAGCTGAAAAGAGTTCTCTAAAGTCTGCAAAAATCATCTGGTTGCCTTGGAGATGGAAGGACATTTGAGAAGATGACTCTGTGGGAGATGTCACACACTTTGTCACACACTCTTCAGGTTTTCAAAAATGAAAAACTAATCATCCTCTTCATTCCTATGCACAGAGCCAGAGCATTTTCTATGTACAGGCCCCTTTTGTAAATGGTTCTTTTGAGGCTCTTTTTTTAGAGTAAGCCACATTCACAACTGTTACCCCTGTATTTTGTTTGAATGAATGCCTTTCTGGAAGAAATTACTTCAGAAAAAGGTGAATAAAGGCAAACCAAGAGTTGTCTGCTTTGTGATTGAGTGTATTAAGAAAGAGATTAGAGGAGGTTGAATT
The DNA here is from genome assembly GCF_003676395.1 of Aethalodelphis obliquidens. Classification (NCBI taxonomy): domain Eukaryota; kingdom Metazoa; phylum Chordata; class Mammalia; order Artiodactyla; family Delphinidae; genus Aethalodelphis; species Aethalodelphis obliquidens. Next base: position 18,690,563 of record NW_020837950.1, on the reverse strand, counting down.
GCTGAAGCAATTCTTGAGAAAAAGACAAGCAAGGTGAATCTGTTTTAATCATAGTCTGAAAACATCATAATCCACATACTTATTAACTGACCCCGTATTGTTCATTCAACAAACGTTTGGTGAGCATTTACTGTGTGCTAGAAATTTAGCCTGTCATTCAGTACATATTTGCCAAATTTGAACTTGTGAACAAGATGTTTACAAGCCAGGTTTTTGGACATCTGGGTTCTAATCTCAACACTGTGAAATGCTGTGTGTAAATCGTGGAATATCACCTTTAATCTGTGCCTTGCTTGTCACATACACACAAAAATGTTTTAATAAAGGAAAATATTAAAAGATAACTTTTTTGTACAAAATATTAAGATAATCTAGAAAAAAACATAAGAAAATATATACACAACCATACATTCACCATTCTAAAAGTGAGTTAATAATGGTTAATATTAATAAATTACATACTTTGAAAGAATTATTTTTTAATGTGGCTATCATTTTTAAATGAAGTAAAACATACATCTTCACACATAAATATTTTTGAAAGAATACTTAGAACAGATTTCCAGAAGCAAAACCTGTGATTTTCTTCTTTGTGGGAGGGGGAGGGGAAAAGAAGGGAGTTTGCACAGATGGAGACCAGTTTAAGTCTACTCCCAGGGGAAGCACCAGAGCACAATTTGTGCAGCAGAGTTGGTCTCACCTTGAGGCAAGGAAACCAGCCCCTTTATTTCCCTGGCCAGATTCTTGAGAGAGAAGTTTTGGGTGTAGTGTTTGTGGCAGGGATGGAGGTGGGTGGAGTGGGTGGTGGTATCTTTCTCTGTGAGGCACTTGCAAAGGCACCAATAGTATCCACCACTACCACAAACACTTAGTGAGAATTAACCTCATTTGGGAGTCTAAGGAGCAAAGCAGATCTCTGCAATTCCCTTTCAATTCTAAACCACCCTGAAGGTGAGGCTCCAGGCAGCATTAACAGAGTTGCTATGATGTCCTGGCCTAAAGAAGTGAAATGGGTAGAAATTAGCTCCCATATCATAAACAGTATTTACTCTTCAAGGGAAAAATCCATTCAAAGTAAAGAATCTGACAAAGAGGTTTAAAGGACATGCTGCTGAATCTCATAAAATTCAAAAAAACAAATAATCATAATCTTTTAGATTATTTTGGTAGTTGATATAGCCTATGTAAATATCATATATTATTATCAACTACAATTGATAGAAAAATGATTATTAGATAAGGCTGATATATTAGAAAAAGTCCTAAACTGAATCCAGAGAATAGCATGGGAATATCTAGTTCTAGACATTTCATTACCTTAGAAGTAGGAGAAAGCTAATTCATTGAAACCTGCAAGCCTTTTTCATCCCAATGTGATGAAAATTTTGGACTCAACCTTGCAAAAAACTATGGTTTCAAACTTAAAATGATTTATAAATTATTTATCTGAGAAATGTTCCAGAGTTTTGTATTATATGATATAAAACATTGACCTATGAGGTCTAGTCTTTGCATATAAAACACACACTATGGAAAACAGAAACAATTTCAAAATAATTTAAGCCTTTTTGTGTGCATTTTCTTCTCCACAAGGAAGCTCTGCAGACATCTTATTCTACCTGCCTTCTCTTTCCTCTTTCCTTACAGAGCAGGTACATCTGAGCCCCTCTCATTTCAAAATTCTCCACACCCCTAGCCTGTCTTAACTTTGATCACTCATACCTTCTGTTATGGAAACTGAGCGGGACCCTGTGAGGCTCCTGGGCACAAAAGGCCTGAGTTCCAAAGGGCAGGTTCAAACAGTTGCTAATCAGGGAAGGGAGGGGATGCAGAGACAAGGGAGGAACAGCCAAGAAACAATAGTGTAGCCTTGGGGTAGCCTTGGTCCCACCTCAAGGGATACACATAACAATATATTTAATCCCTTCCGTAGAACTAAAACCCCACCAAATGGAAGTTGTTCCAGAGAGGAGGTCAGCCTGATAACCTTGAAGCTCATAGGGAGACCACCTGAGGCCAGATTAAAGGAGTGCAGGCCCTGCACACACCCTGATCCTTATCAGCAACCCTGCCCTTGAACCATTGCTATAAAACTCCTCACCAAATTCCCCCAGCTTGGAACACACAGTTTTTGAAGGGCACAGCCCACTGTGTCTCCCTTTGTTGAGCAAAGTTATAAAGCTATTCTTTTGTACTTCACCCAGAACTCTGCCTCTGAGATTCGATTTGTCATTGGAGTACAGAGGCCGAGATTTTGGCATCATTATTACTTTTTCTTCTTTCATTCTCTCATTAATCCTTTCTTTATGTTACAAACTTTAAGGTAACTACTTTGACAACATAAGAAATTACACAGAAAGAAAGAAGAGGGAGATTTGGGGAGTACTGAGCATTCTAAAATAGAATCTCCATTTAAGGATGAGGGAGAGAGATGCTGAGAGCACTCATAGCTTATTAATATATGTTCCCGACAAATTTGATATTTTAAAATTAAGAATAAGTAAGGCAGAAAATCTTGACTAAGACTAATCATGGAAATAATTTAAAGAAAGTCAGAAGATGTTATTTAAATAACAACAATTTCTGACTATATAAAATTAAATGTCTTAGACTGATATTTTTACCCTTTTTCTTTTATTCTGGGAAGGAGAAGTATAGAGAGAACCCGCCTACATATCTTGAGAAAGACAGAAATAGCCTGATACATAACTGAGAAGCTATTATAAATTATGATATATGTTTGTATATACATAGGTGTCATATTTATAAATTATTTTTTAAAGTGGGAAGCATTGGGAATAGAAGAATGAATTTTCTTTATTCTATGTAAATTTATATTTTGATCTGCCTAAAATCACTGGCTGTTTTTATTTTACAGTTTTTGTTCTTGATTGAGCAGGTGAGTACAGATGGTGAGCTGATAATGACTGCAGGAAGAATATGAAGTAAATTTTTTTTACTTTAAACAAAAGTCAGGGCAATATTAAGAAACTGGACTACACTGTTAAAGCCTTATGGTTTTATTTACAATTGGATATTTCCAAATTTACTGATGTTGGTTTCTTGCATTGTAATATAATTTCCCTGTCTTATCTGGAGAGGATATGACATCACAGAAGATGGTGGTTAAAGGGAGTGGAGTTTTCTAAGAAGTTTGTCCTGAGAGAGGAAGTTAGCTTTGTGAAATCTACTGTAGAGTACAGGAAGTTGGTAATAATTTCTCTCTTGGGATGCCTGGTAATTTGGGCTAAATAGAAATCTACACATTTTGCACCTTCCTAGTGGTAGACCTGAGCACGTGATCCTGCTATGAAGAGATTCATCTGGACCTGGACACAGCACACTGGACCTTTAGGTTCTGAAAAGAGAAAATTCTAGAAGTTCAATTATAATGTCCTTCTATTATGTATGAATATTCAGTAAAATCTGTTGAAAGCTGCAACCTACTCTCAAATCTACTATGGAGGCATATGGTAAGAAACTTCTCCATGTTACTGATGGAATAGAAAAGAATGTGGAGAGAAGTGGAGCCAACAAGGAAGCAGCAGCAGCAGCCTAAGAACCCCATCAATCATATACAAGATATGATCACTGGAGTAGAATACAGATATCACAGAAAATATGACATGTAGCCAGAGACCAAGAAAGAAAAGAATCCCCTTTGTGGAACTGTTACTAATATATACAGAAAGATATCATGTGGGACTCAGAACACTCTAAGGGATTGGTGCTAGAGGAGCTGTGAGTTTGTAAACTACAGCTCAAAAATATCTTGGATAATGTCTGTCTGTTTTGTCCATCACTGTAACTAAGTAACTAGAGTGATGCCTGATGTGTAAGAGAGACTAAATCCATATTTGTGAATGAATTTTCAAGGGAATAAAAAACAACTGGACTGTGAATAGAAATTTTAGCCACATGCTGCTGAGAGGTAATAGACATAACTGCTATATAAGAAAATGGCAGTTTTCATAAGGTTCTTTGTTTCCTCTGCAGTTGAACACAATTCTAAATGAATAATATTGAATTCTGCCAAAGATTTCTTCAGCTAAATAAATAGATAATGTAGTCAGTTGGAAATATTGACATACACATAGAGTTGTTTCTATTTTATTGGAAATATAATCTTCCATAGTCGTAAAGTCTATCATTATACATTTTGTGAAGGTATGCTTATCATTCTGGATTTAAATACTATGATATACTTTCACCAGATTTACACTAACATTTCAGTCTAAATTTTAGTCTCATGTCCTATTGAAAGGGTGCCCCATTACAGATTACATGTTTGTATATCTCTTTTATAGTGACAAAAGTACAAAGAGCCACTCACATAAAGGGTCCAACATGGGTGAGTAAATGTATGGTTCCCCAAGGTCAGGTTAGCAGTTATGCAAGGAACCTAAATGACCTTGGAAAAGAAATATAACAAAAGCTTTTGTATTATATAGGTTTAAAATATAAACTGACCCCTTGTTCAAGATTTGATCTCAGGAAAGGCTTGTGTTTTTAATGGCTCTAAGATGCTGTGTTTGATGACACTGGAACCATTCCCCAGTCAGTGCTTTTCAATTTGATTGGTGCTTCTAGGAGTTTAAAATGCATGTAATTTGAAAGCTAAGCATAATCAGCTATTACCTTGGGAACTCATTGGAGGGACAATCTTGCTTAAGTTTATTCTTGAAGAAGTTGGATATTCTGCTTGAGGAAATATGGTAGCTTGGGCAAAACTTTGACAGTGATGTGCATTATCTGGAGAATTGCTTGTGTCCTTGCTTTGGACTGAGACTATGAGTCAATAATCAATTGCAGGCAGAACAATGTTATACTGTACTCTGAATCAAACTTTTTCATGTGGTGTGGAACAGAAAGAATAATGCCTTTTGGACCATAAAAGTGTATGGACTTTGTAAATAGTAGAGATTTGTAGAATTTAAGAGAGAAATTTATATTTCCTTCTAATAAGGAATATAGGGTTTTGAGTATCTAACTTGAATACATTCTCTTTGTTCAAGGATTCCTTACATTTAATCAGGATTTTTGGCTTGATTTTTAAAAATAGAATTATTTTCAATTTAAATGTGAAAATTTCTTATTAAATAAATAATAATATCCTAGTTGCAAAATTAATCTTATATGAATGTACAATAAATTTGAAAAGAATATGCATCATGGAATTTACTCAAAATTTTTTTCAGAATAAAATGTATTCTTGATAATTAGATAAGTAGATGATCTAAACAGTAAACTACAACATACTATCTTTTGTGAAAGAGTAAAGAGTTAATCAGAAGAATTGTGTGTTTATTTTTTCATTGCCAGTGAGATTTATCAATCATGTTTGTTACAAATAATGTAATATCAGCTAAAAATATACTTTAGTATTGTTTCTATAATTATTCCATAAGAAAAAAAAATAAAGTTAATAAGATAGGGATTTTCCTCATCATGGATTAGACAAGTTTAAAATGATGTTAAAAATTTCAGGTGATTGTAGCACTGTAACCCATCAATGAAGCCTATCCTAATAATTATCATAAAGATTTGAAATATGTTCCTCAAATTCTCATCCTTATAGATTAGGAACCTAGTGTATATTTATCATGATAACATGAAAAAATCTGAAGTTATTTCCCAATTAAGAAAGTCAATAATTTCTGTGATTCATCCAACAGCCTCTTCCCTCTTTGTTCAAGATCTACTATTTTGTGTTACCCATGCTCCCTGTTAAGCGTCAGGAGCCTTCTTCTTTAGTCCATCATTTAATCAGTTGTACTGTTATGAGACTGGATCTTCCTTTATGTGAAAGGATCTGAGATCATGGGACTTTAGGACACATTTGAAACTCCATCCTTATACCATACCAGGAGTAAAACGTTTTAGAAGAATGTAATTATTTATAGACATGATTTGTATAACAGGAACTAATTTTATCATAGAGTTTTCAAAGAAAGATCTACCTTAGTATAAGTTCCTTATTGGTCCTTTCTATAACTTTCTTTAGACTCCAAAGTCTAATGTACATACATAGCAGCATTATAGTCTGTACAAGGGAGAATCATGCCATATTTGATTTTCTTTTTGTACCATAAACATGTTGTACTTGATCTTATCATCAAAATTCAGGAAAACATAAAAGTCTTTGCCCTTAATGGGAAATATGTGTTGACAAGTTGCTTCTTCTTCTTCTTCTTGCTGCTGCTTCTTCTTCTTCTATTTTTTTATCCCCTCTCTCTTTGTTGATTCTTAATGTCTAAAAATTAAGTGTTTGCTTGATTTTTACCTTTGATTAAATCAAAACAAGTCCCTCCATAAAAATCATAAATGGACGGCTTAAAGTGATGCTACTTGTACACTTTATTAGCCTATGTCAATACATAAAATAATATAATAAAATACACCACAATGTATTAAAATCCAATAGAAAATTATGTAAATTATAGATGTTCTATAAAATATTAAACAACAGCATGAAGAGTAGTAGTATATATAATAAGTTTAATGGAGAATAGAGGAATGGACTTCACACACATGATGGTTAATGGTTGATAGTATTGGATACAAGGAAGAAGGTAACAGAATAAAAATTAAAAAAAGAAATGATTGAGTACAGTTTGTTTATGCCTTTACTATTATTTGCCAAAATCTCATATATAGTACATGGAAAACACCTCACAAAACTATTTGTTATAAGTCTAGTTTTGGAATAAATTTTTAAAAACTCACTACTGTTTATTCTTAGTCACCCCATCATAATTGGACAATTCAAAGGTTATAACATCATTTCCACTAGTGTGTGTGTATGTGTCTGCGTGCTTGTGTGAATCAGTTAAAAAGTATAATCTGGCTAATTACTGTCTTTCAAAACCTTCTACTTCTGGCAAGAATGAATTCACCTGACATCACATTATTAAAGGAGTTCTTAGAAAGCAGAATCTTTATAAAAAGTGTTTAAAAAGAAATTACACAAACATTAACACACATTTTCCTAAAAATTAAGATTGTTCAGTTATTCTTTCACTCTGAGCCAAATGATCATATTCTATCTGGAGGTGAACAAGATATTGCCCAAGAAACATAGGAAGATGAGCTAAATTATAAATTGTTATAAAATATCATTTGTAAAAGTGCAAAACAGTAATCACAGTGAAATATAATTAATGACTATTGAAATATATTCTTTAAAAAATGCTGATATTTAAGTACTCTAGACAGTCACTGTCTGAAACCCCATAACACTTGGTAATGTGTTATATGTTCAGTAAATTTACATAGAAAAATTAAGTTCATAGATGTAAGTTTGAGCCATTAGTGAAATATTGTCCTTAATCATCAAAGATCCTCATATGAATATTTTTAAGAAATATTCACATCCATAATCCTAACACTTAAAATAATGATAAATCAAAATGTGAGCTCTCAGGAATTGAAAAGAGTAAAACTATCAATGATGCTTTTATGATGCTTTTTCCCTATGAATCTGTATAAATTAGGTTTTATAAAATAGCAACATAGATGGAATTTTAAAACCCATTCCTCAGCTGTTTTCCCATTAGTTTGTATAATTCAGGATTTGAAATAGATCCAAGAAATTCCAAGAAAGGAATTATGCCAGGATTTTAAAGATACCAGAGTCCTAATAACAGTATATTTTTTTAGGATTTGTATAAATCAATGTGTCAGAAAATAATTATAGAAATGTTAGGCTGATTCCTTTTAAGATATTGTTTCCTAATACCACTTATTGTTAAGACTACCTTTGTGCAGACTACAATTTTAAAATCCAATCTGAAAAGAAACTGCAACACTAAAAAATGAATTAATAATTAGATAAAAAGTAGTTTTACTTGAATTAAAGAAATAAATTGTTCATAAATTAATTTAAATATTTAGATGGAGACAGAGAGTATGTATAATATCATTAAAAATTAGTAACAAATAAACAATGGTTGTGCATAAAACGTGTTATTCAACCATTTCATGCACAATTTTGTTAAAAGTCATGACATGCAGTGAGTAAATCAGTGAACTCATCTTGAGAATTTATTTTGTCCACAGCAGTGTACTAGGATATATGAAGTTAAATAACAATATTAATAGAAATAATAATAATAAAAAGGGGATGAGGAGAGATGAAGAAGGGAAGGAGGAGGAAGAGGAAGAGAAATATAGATTACTACAATCCTTGAGAATTATATAGTTGTCTATCATTGATTTTAGACATTTATTTATTTATTTATTTGCAGTACATGGGCCTCTCACTGTTGTGGCCTCTCCCATTGTGGAGCACAGGCTCCGGACGCGCAGGCTCAGTGGCCATGGCTCACGGGCCCAGTTGCTCCGCAGCACGTGGGATCTTTCCGGACCGGGGCACAAACCCGTATCCCCTGCATAGGCAGGCAGACTCTCAACCACTGCACCACCAGGGAAGCCCGATTTTAGACATTTACTATTTTAATTCCAAGAGATAATTTCTTAAAGCAGCCCTATTTCAGAATTTTAATGTAAACTTTAAAGCAAATGAACCTACATTAGATAATTCATACTACAACTAAATTCCATTAGAACTTTATTTTTCCAAATCCACTTCATTATCACAGCATGAATTGAATCTATTACTAATTAAATCTATATTCTGCTCCTCAAAAGATATCAATGTATATACGATAATGGTAAAATTGCATAATTATTAAGGAAAGCTAAGGAGATTGGTTCAAGATGGTGGAGTAGAAGGTCGTGTGCTCACTCCCTCTTGTGAGAGCACAGGAATCACAACTAACTGCTGAACAGTCATTGATGGGAAGACACTGGAACTCACCAAAAAAGATACCCCACATACAAAGACAAAAGAGAAGCCACAGTGAGATGGTAGGAGGGGTGCAATCAAAATAAAATCAATTCCCATAACTGCTGGGTGGGTGACTCACAAACTGGAGAACACTTATACCACAGAAATCCACCCACTGGAGTGAAGGTTCTGAGCCCGATGTCAGGCTTCCCAACCTGGGGGTCTGGTAGTGGGAGGAGGAATTCCTAGAGAATCAGCTAGTGGGATTTGATTGCAGAACTTTGACAGAACTGAAAGAAACAGAGACTCCACTCTTGGAGGGCACATACAAAGTGATGTGTGCATCAGGACCCAGGAAAGGGAGCAGTGACCCCATAGGAGACTAAACCAGACCACCTGCTAGTGTTGGAGTGTCTCCTGCAGAGGTGGAGGGTGGCTGTGGCTCATCGTGAGGACAAGAACACTATCAGCAGAAGTTCTGAGAAGCACTCCTTGGCATGAGTCCTCCCAGAGACAGCCATTAGCCCCACCAAAGAGCCAGGTAGGCTACAGTGTTGGTTCGCTTCAGGCTAAACAACCAACAGGGAGGGAACCCAGCCTCACCCATAAGCAGACAAGCAGATGAAAGTTTTACTGAGCTCTTCCCACCAGAGAAAAACCCAGCTCTACCAACCACCAGTCCCTTCCATCAGGAAGCTTGCACAAGCTTCTTAGATAGCCTGATCCACCAGAGGTCAGACAGCAGAAGCAAGAAGAACTACAATCTTGCAGCCTGTGGAACAAAAACCACATTCACAGAAAGATAGACAAGATGAAAAGTCAGAGGGCTATATATCAGATGAAGGAACAAGATAAAACCCCAGAAAAACAACTAAATGAAGTGGAGATAGGCAATCTTCCAGAAAATGAATTCAGAATAATGATAGTGAAGATGATCCAGGACCTCGGAAAAAGAATAGAGTTAAAGATTGACAAGATGCAAGAAATGTTTAATAAAGACCTACAGGAATTAAAGAACAAAAACCTAGAAGAATTAAAGAAAAAACAAACAGAGATGACCAATACAATAACTGAAATGAAAACTACACTAGAAGAAATCAATAGCAGAATAACTGAGGCAGAAGAACGGATAAGTGACCTGGAAGACAGAAGGGTGGAATTCATTGCTGCAGAACAGAATAAAGAAAAAAGAATGAAAAGAAATGAAGACAGCCTAAGAGACCTCTGGGCCAACCTTCGCATTACAGTGGTCCCAGAAGGAGAAGAGAGAGAGAGAAATGACCCGAGAAAATATTTGAAGAGATTATAATCAAAAACTTCCTTAACATGGGAAAGGAAATGCCACCCAAGTCCAAGAAGCACAGAGAGTCCCAGGGAGGATAAGCCAAAGGAGAAACATGCTGAGACACATAGTAAAAAAATTGACAAATATTAAAGACAAACAAAAATTATTGAAAGCAACAAGGAAAAAAATGACAAATAACATACAAGGGAACTCCCGTAAAGTTAACAGCTGATTTTTCAGCAGAAAATCTACAAGCCAGAAGGGAGAAGCTTGCTATATTTAAAATGATGAAATGGAAGAACATATGATTATCTCAATAATCATTGAGAAGAAAAAACATATGATTATCTCAATAGATGAAGAAAAAGCTTTTGACAAAATTCAACACCCATTTATGATAAAAACTCTCCAGAAAATAGGTATAGAGGGAACCTATCTCAACATAATAAAGGCCGTATATGACAAATCCACAGCAAACATCATACTCAATGGTGAAAAACTGAAAGCATTTCCTCTAAGATCAGGAACAAGACAAGGATGTCCACTCTCATCACTATTATTCAACATAGTTTTGGAAGTCCTAGCCATGGCAATCAGAGAAGAAAAAAATAAAAGGAATACATATTGGAAAAGAAGAAGTAAAATTCTCACTGTTGCAGATGACATGATACTATACACGGAGAATCCTAAAGATGCCACCAGAAAACTACTAGAGCTAATCAATGAATTCGGTAAAGTTGCAGGATACAAAATTAATGCACAGAAATCTCTTGCATTGCTATACACTAATGATGAAAAATCTGAAAGAGAAATTAAGGAAACACTCCCATTTACCATTGCAACAAAAAGAATAAAATACCTAGGAATAAACCTACCTAGGGAGACAAAAGACCTGTATTCAGAAAACTATAAGACACTGATTAAAGAAATTAAACATGTTACACACAGATGGAGAGATATACCATGTTCTTTGACTGGAAGAATCAATGTTGCAAAAATGACTATACTACCCAAAGCAATCTACAGATTCAATGCAATCCTTGTCAAATTACCAATGGCATTTTTTACAGAACTAGAATAAAAAGTCTTAAAATTTGTATGGAGACACAAAAGGCCACGAGTAGCCAAAGCGGTCTTGCGGGAACAAAACAGAGTTGGAGGAATCAGACTCCATTACTTCAGACTATACTATAAAGCTACAATAATCAAGACAGTATGGTACTGGTACAGAAACAGAAATATAGATCAAAGGAACAGCATAGAAAACCCAGAGATAAACCCACACACCTATGGTCAACTAATCCATGACAAAGGAGACAAGGATACACAATAGAGAGAAGACAGTGTCTTCAATAATTGGTGTTGGGAAGACTGGACAACTACATATAAAAGAATGAAATTAGAACAGTCCCTAACACCATACACAAAAAATAAACTCAAAATGGATTAGAGACCTAGATGTACGACCAGGAACTATAAAACTCTTAGAGGAAAATATAGTTAGAAAACTCTTTGACATATATCACAGCAAGATCTTTTCTGATCCACCTCCTAGAATAATGGAAATAAAAACAAAAATAAACAAGTGGGACCTAATGAAACTTGAAAGCTTTTGCACAGCAAAGGAAACTACAAACAAGATGAAAAGACAACGCTCAGAAGTGGAGAACATATTTGCAATTGAATCAACAGACAAATGATTAATCTTCGAAGTATATAAACAGCTCATGCTGCTTAATATTAAAAAAACAAACAACCCAATCAAAAAATGGACAGAAGACGTAAATAGACATTTCTCCAAAGAAGACATACAGATGGCCAAGAAGCACATGAAAAGCTGCACAACAAATCAAAACTACAATGAGGTATCACTTCACACCAGTTAGAATGGGCATCATCAGAAAATCTACAAACAACAAATGCTGTAGAGGGTATGGAGAAATGGGAAACCTCTTGCACTTTTGGTGGGAATGTAATTGATACAGTAACTATGTAGAACAGTATGGAGGTTCCTTAAAAACTCAGAATAGAACTACCATACGACCCATCAGTCCCACTACTGGGCATATACCCAGAGAAAACCCTAATTCAAAAAGACACATGCACCCCCATGTTCATTGCAGCACTATTTACAATAGCCAGGCCATGGAAACAACGTAAATGCTCATCGACAGTCGAATGGATAAAGAAGATGTGGTACATATATACAATGGAATATTACTCAGCCATGAAAGGGAATGAAATTGGGTCATTTGTAGAGACGTGGATAGATCTAGAGACTGTCATACAGAGTGAAGTAAGTCAGAAAGAGAAAACAAATATTGTATATAACACATGTATGTGGAACCTAGTAAAATGGTACAGATGAACCGGTTTTCAGTGCAGCAATAAAGGCACAGATGTAGAGAACAAACATATGGACACCAAAGGGAGAAAGTTGGGGTAGGGGATGAACTGGGAGATTGGGATTGACATATATACACTAATATGTATAAAATGGGTAACTTATAAGAACCTGCTTTATAAAAAATTAAATTAAATTTTAAAAAGTAATAGGAAAACTAATGCTGTGTATGTAAGTAATCTGAACTTCTTCCCAGCTTCTGGCAGTCGACAGTGATGCTTGGCTTGTGAATGCATCACTCAGATTTTTGACTCTGTTGTCTCATGACGTCCTCCCTCTGTGCTTTTGTGTCTGTGTCCAAATTACCCTCTTAAAAGAACATCAGCATTGGATTGGGACCCAGTCTTAATCAGATTAAGTTTGCAAAGAATTTATTACCAAATAATATCTCATTCACAGGTACTAGAAGTTAGAACCCCAGCAAGTCTGTCTGGGGACACATTTCTACCCAGCACACTGTCTTTTAATTATAAAAACTATGTAAATACTATACATTGCCAGCCAATTAGTAGAGTAACATGGTATAAAAGTTTTACAATATGTTTTTCACTTGAAGTTAAAAGAAAATCCCTGATTTTTCATGCCTTTGCTTAGATATTTTTGTATCTATCACTATTTCCTCCCCAAATTCCTTGCCAAAAGTCAGAAAGTTACAGTACATGCAAACATGTAACATAATCCATGGTAGATCTGTCAGGAAGGGTGAAGGATATGAAATTTTACTCTACTTTCAAGCTAGCAAGTGAGCCAGCCAAGGTGCATGGCTGTTGGTGTAAGACTCAGACTGCTGGGGTCAGAGATGAAGGACTGTTAATTACAGCATTAGAAATGGCCAGAGGTAAATATTTTAAACTTTTTCACTGAGCTCCAGTTCCCACAAAGTGATGTGCAGAGGGCTAGATGACACTTAAACATACAATAGGGTGTGTTACAGAAAGGGTATCTAGAGCTTAGAGAACCCATATTTTGTATAATGGCAGTAAGCATGCCTGCCCTCTACCCTGGAAGGAGTTACTATCTCTATCTTTCAAGGTTGTATGTAATAAACACATCCTTGAAGAGATAATCCAGAATAAAGCATCAATGCCTTTCTAACAAGAAACACAAAAGACCCATAAAAAATTATATCCCAACAATTTGTTATTGTTTTGTTTACTAATTGCTTTTGTTTTCATTGAAGACATTTCTTCTAGACATTTTTCTTTAGGACAACAGAATAATTTTGCTTCTGAAAATTTATTTTTATCATCTTGCTGAGTATTTATTTGCCTTTATTTCACATTTCAAATCTCCAGTGTCTCACATCTCTGGCAACATTTGATTAACTAATCATATCTACAAATAAGGTAATAAAATCTGATCAAGTCACCATGGCAGGGTCAGGGCTTGTGGACTGGGTTGTTATCTGGCAGGACTGATTCATTGGAGGATCCTTAAAAGTTAGTGTGTGTGTGTGTGTGTGTGTGTGTGTATATATATATATATATATATATATACATATATATATATACACACACATACACACATATATCTATATATATAGAGAGAGATATAGATTTTTTTAAATTAGTAGCTAATACCCAATTCCAATATTTTTGGAACAAAGTTGAATAAGTAGCTCAGAAAGAGTATCTTTTGTTTGTTTTGTGTAGAATTGTATTAACCTCTCATTTTATTGGAGTTGTATTCTTACTCTTGCCTGGAGCCCAGAGTCCTTCAGTTCTGTCTCTCTAGAAAGAAGCTCATATTAATCACTTTATTATCCAAAAGTCAGCTTGCATATTACCAGTATTCGTAAAACAAAATCTTAGTCCTGCAGGGGTTACAGATGTTTATGTAAAAGCTTTTATTAAAAGTTTTTAAGTGAAAAGGGAGGATAAAGCAATAAGAGTTTGAGGGTATTTTGTATATAAGATCAACATGGAATAACCACCATCTTGTTTCTCAGCCTTTTTTGCTGTTATTATTATAGTCTTTGCAGAATTAAAAGTTATCTCGCTGTAGCAGGTGCATATGGTAGACTGAAAGTGCTCAATAGTCAATGCCCTTGAAAGCAACCCTCAACTAGGATTGACAAGAATAAGTGAATAAGTAACTCATTCTCTCAGAACATATCTGGGGTTTTACACGAGCTTCCAGATTAGTTTTCTCTGCTGGATTAAGCTCCAGTCATATACAATAGTAGCCACCTTAATGACACACACTTCATTTATGCCCCCTCATTTTTCAGTCCCTAATTGTGTGCCATTCACCCCCAAAATAAACTTATTAATTTGGCATTTTTGTCTCAGGCTCTGCTTCTGGAGAACTCCAGTGTAAGATAGTCTATCTAGTTCCCTTACCACCTCAGCCCTAATATTTTCTATGTCTTTAGCAGCTAGAAATATTTTTTGATATTTTTCCTCTTATATCTCAGGTTGTAACTGAAGCCAAGTTGCTAAAGATTGTGGTATTTTAACAAACTCATATATCATATATGTGTGTGTGTGTGTGTGTGTGTGTGTGTGTGTGTGTGTGTGTGTATCCTCTAGTATATATAAACAAATCTATTCTCTCCTTTGCTGTGTCTTTGTGGCTCCTTGAAGAATAGCTTCTGAATAATTTTAAAATGATAAAGAGTAAAACTTTTTGCAGGGAGCATACAAACAACCTTCACGTGATAGAGTCACAAAGTTTGCTGTATATGTGATTAAATTGATGGAATTGAATCTATATTGAAATATTTTATTTATATTATTTTATATTACCAGTCTAAATTCCTTCCTGTGTGATAACATATTTACTTTGGGTTTTTTTCTCCTTTGGTGAGTAAAGTACTGAAATATATTAAGCATATAATGTTTTATGCTTCCTTAGTATTTTTCTATTTTGTCAGTAAAACTCGTAGGATTTCAGAGTATAAACAAAGATGTTTCCTCAAAACTCTAAAGAGTCTCTGTCAGGTGGTCATTACATTTAGTAAAAGTTAAAGTGAAATAGCACACTAAAGTATGTTTTATTCCTATATCTCAAAGAATATTCTTGAAACCCTAAAGATGAAAGCCAAAATGATATGTCAAAGTTATATAACATACTAATGAATGCTCTTACAAAACTAACCAATATATCATAAGGTAAAAGCTTTTTTAATCATTTCATAAACACTTTCTTGATACTAATAATAGTGAATTTGAAATCCACTAAGGTTAATGCCAGGAGAGTTTAATTTATATTAATCTATGTTAATCTATGTTATTCAGCAGTTCATTTTGAAGAGATTAAGGATTATTGAGATGAAACAATTTACATTTTATGTCTTTGAAGCTGTGGAATTCACTCACCATATATCACAAATCACTTTTTTGAGTCTAAGAATATTTTATTCAGTTTTTACTAAGTGTTATACTAAACTATATAAAGTGTAACATTGAGTTTCATTGTATTACAATGAAAAGGCATTTGTCTATCAAATGTTCAGGAATAATTCTTAGTGCCTGCACACAGGAAAAAAAAATCTTCATACTATATTTGAAGTGTAACTTGGTTCAAAATCTGAGAGTGACTTATGAAAACATATATTCAAATATTTATAAATTAAATATATGTTTATATTATTTGACACAACACTTCTTTTATTAGGAATGAGTATACATTTACATACAAAAGGTATTCTGAATCAACATTTTTAATATTGATAAAAATAGGTAGTTCAAAAGTTTAATAATTTACTATTAGGCAAACATATATTTACAATAGCAAGAAACTCTAACTATACTCTAGCTATTAAAAATGTATTTTGAAATAAATATGAGAATATTTAAGGTATATGGAGAAGAAAACTATCCAGATTTTTAGCAGAATGTATATCTTCACATAAAAATATTAAAAAATAGAAGATAAACACCAAATTGTGAAAGTGTTTCTTACTGAGTACTACTTAAAAGTTTATTTTTCTTTTTTTCATTGCAGGATCTTAGTTCCCTGACCAGGGATCGAACCCATGCCCTCTGCAGTGGAAGTGCAGAGTCCTAACCACTGGAACGCTAGGGAATTCCCTAAAAGTTTATTTTTTTAAATTGAGTGTTTTTTTACAACTCAAATGTTCCATAATGCCTGTAATACATAGGCAATTTAAATTGTGTTTAATTTCAAACCACTTTGATTATTGCAGTTTATGATATAATAGCTAACATTTATTATGAATTTACTGTGGACTTCATTAATACATTTTTTAGATTAGAGAATTAATATTTACAGTAATCCCATGAAGTATGTCATGCTCTTATTCCTTTTTTTTTTTTCTTTAAACAAATGAGAAATCTGAGGCTTACAGTTGCTAACTGCTTAAGTATATCTGACTGTAAATATCATTAGTTTGAGTTGTCTCAAGCAAATATAGGTTCACAGCTGTGGCTATACTTTGACAAGTTTCAACTTTATAAGTAAGAATAAAGTTAAATTGCTCTAATAAATGAACAGAAAAAAATGGTATACACAAAATAGTTTTTCATTCATGTAAAAGTCCAGCTATGTGGTTTCTAAAGATATCTGGGGTCTTGGCTAGTTCTTTTTCCTTCTTTGGAAATATATATGTGTGGTCCTTATTCCGATAGTTGAAGATGTCCACATTCTAGCCAGAAGAGGGAAAATATAGAAGTAGAGGGTCCTCATTCTGATACAATACAAATCTGATACACTCTATATCCATTTATATGTTATGGGCAAGGTCTTAGTCAAATGGTAAAACTTAGCTTCAAGAGAGGTTGGAAATTCATTTTTATAAGGCCTGGTCATCTTCACAATGAAGATCCAGGATTGAACTTCATTCATGAAAGTGGAAATAAATATTGGGAAACAATAATCTCTGCCACGCACAGAGCCAGATTCTGAAATGTTCATCTACTCTGAGAGGTTCTGATTTGCTTTTTTGATTTTACATATAATTAGATAAATTAATTTTGAAAGTTTAAGTGTATATTCTTGCTATCATCTAATGATTGAATATTTATATTTATCTGTAATGTTTTTCTGTATTGAGAATATCAGTGAATTTTAAAATAGTTTATCTTAGCAAGGTACTATATATATGAAGATAATCAGAATGAACATTCTTGCTGAAAAGGTGCTTCTGGGATTTGATTATAAATTTGTTCATATTATGACTAGATAATTCATATACATGGTTCAAAATTTGAAATTTCACAAAAAGGAAGTGTTTTCCAGATGGGGTGGTAACTGATATATCAGTAAAGTATATTTATGAAATCATGAACAAATTTTTCTAGCACTAAAAAAAAATAAGATAGAATAAAATAGAATATAATATATTATAATATACTGTTCAGAAAAATACTTATTTTTATGTGTATTATACTTCAATTGGGTA
Organism: Aethalodelphis obliquidens; assembly: GCF_003676395.1. Classification (NCBI taxonomy): domain Eukaryota; kingdom Metazoa; phylum Chordata; class Mammalia; order Artiodactyla; family Delphinidae; genus Aethalodelphis; species Aethalodelphis obliquidens. The sequence continues at coordinate 18,672,721 of NW_020837950.1, read as the reverse complement.
AATCTTTCTCCTCTTCTCTCCCTTCATCCTTGTGTGTGTATGTGTGTGCAGAAAACAAATAATCTGAGTTGACACAAACTTATGTTTAATCCTAATTTTTGTTAAAGTGTAGTTCCAAAATGACCATAAGCATCCACTTTAAATTTTCACTTCAATTATCCTTTCTTCTTATGCATCTAATCTCCATCTTAAACCATTCCAATTTTAATATGTAAAGTTCTTTATGTCTATTTCTGCCTGCTAACTTTCTTTCATGGTAGTTTCTTTCCTTGTTTATTGTCTATTTTTAGATTCTAAGTCATATCTTGCCAATCTTTCTGAAAATATTGAGGCATCTGTATTGAGGATTATTGTAGAAATAAGAATACACTTTGATAATTTTTGTTGTTGTTAAAAAGTATCACTCAAGTTATTTACTAAAAGTCTACCACCAGGAAGAAATGAGAGGTGCATCTACCAGTAGAAATCAGTGTGTCCCTCACCTTGGTTTTAAACACACCAGGTTTATGGGATTTAAGTGTTCTTTCTGATTCATGATCACAACCTAGGATTTTTATACCGTCATCCCCACTTTACCTCCCCTGAAGTTGTTTTGGGATTCACAGAAGAGGTAGATTCTTGGACTTACAAGTAAACAAACCTTTAAAGTTTATTTTAAACCATGGAGAGTGAACTTATACATCTGAAAATAAATATACGTTTTGGAAGAAAAACAGTTACACTATCTGTTCAAAAAGTTAAGGTAGTATGATTTTGATGGGAAAAAGTATTAAGTTGTGTTTGTTTATTTTTCAAATGAGCTTGTTACTCTTTAAACACATACAAATTTTCAGTTAAGGGTGTTTTTGGTTTTCCTCAATATTCCTCCCATGTGTGTGTATATATATATATATATATATATATATATATACATATATATATATATATCCACATATTTACATCTATCTATCTATCTATCTATCTATCTATCTATCTATCTATCCATTAGACCATGATGATGCCTGTCTGGGGATTGTGATTATTCACCATAACTGTAAGAGATATCTGAAGGAGACAGAAAAGGTGATTTCTACAACATACCAGCAAACTGCCATCCTAATCAATGCAAGGACAAATCAATGCTGCTGTCAACATCAGCCCAGCGGCTCATTGGTTCATAACACTAATCCTGAAGATGTGCATCTGCATCTTCATGTTGTTTTTCCAGACTTTATTGTGGTTTTAATTGATCAATTTTAAGTGCTATGAGGTATCCTTCTTTTGCTGTCCAGTTTAGCTTCCAGAGAGCTGTGAAAAATAATGTTTGCTTCAGACTTTCAGTGATTAGAGTGCCCTCTGTGATGTGCAGAAGAAGCAGGCTCATCTTATTTTCATGAGAGTGTTAATGTGGTTGTTCCAGGCAGTTCTTTCTCCGTGATTGCTTTATATAAACTAATCTCCTCCAGTGTTGGCAGCCTGGCAACTCACATTTAAGAGACTATTTGAAGACTAGAGCAATGGTGATCTTATATATTTGGTGGTAATGGTCTGAAAAGAGGTTTAACCCTTCATGGGGCTTGTCTCTCTTCATATTTGTATCTGCAGCCTGTGTTTACTGTGACAATTGGAGAAGCTGTTAGTTAAATGTAAATGTAGCCTTTTTTCTCATTTCTTTCTTTTTGGTAATTCCCTTTACCTACTACTAACAGAAAAACTGCTGACATCCTAGTTCATGTAGAAATGGGATCTGTTGAAACTTCTACTTTGTTATTTCTGATTATCTAATTTCAACCAGAAAATGATGATTATCTTAGCCAATTTCCCCAGATTCAAGTTGTAAACATTATCTACTTCTTCATTTTATAAACTATTGTTCACCTGCCCACATTGGTTAGTTCTTAAATCTTTCTCCTCTTAACTCTAGAACTTGATGAGGTTCTAAGAAAAAAATAATTTTAATGCATTTGAATCAGTGAAATATTGAATACTTTCTTATTACCAGGATCAAATAACTCTTAAAGAAACAAAATTATATCCAATTGAAGTTTTGATATTTTCTTTATTATTTTTTTTATACATCAGGTTTTTATTAGTTACCTATTTTATACACTTCAGTGTATACATGTCAATCCCAATCTACCAATTCATCCCAACACCACCTCACCCCCCACCCCCCACCATTTTCCCCTGTTCGTGTCAATACATTTGTTCTCTACATCTGTGTCTCTATTTCTGCCCTGAAAACCAGTTCATCTGTACCATTTTTCTAGAGTCCACATATATGCGTTAATATACAATATTTGTTTTTCTCTTTCTGACTTACTTCACTCTGTATGACAGTCTCTAGATCCATCCACGTCTCTACAAATGACCTAATTTCATTCCTTTTTATGGCAGAGTAATATTCCATTGTATATATGTACCACAACTTCTTTATCCATTCGTCTGTCGATGGGCATTTAGGTTGCTTCCATGACCTGGCTATTGTAAATAGTGCTGCAATGAACATTGGGGTGCATGTACCTTTTTGAATTATGGTTTTCTCTGGGTATATGCCCCGTAGTGGGATTGCTGGGTCATATGGTAATTCTATTTGTAGTTTTTTAAGGAACTTCCATACTGTTCTCCATAGTGACTGTATCAATTTACATTCCCACCAAGACTGCAAGAGGCTTCCCATTTCTCCACACCCTCTCCAGCATTTGTTGTTTGTAGATTTTCTGATGATGCCCATTCTAACTGGTGTGAGGTGATATCTCATTGTAGTTTTGATTTCCATTTTTCTAATAATTAGTGATGTTGAACAGCGTTTCATGTGCCTCTTGGCCAACTGTATGTCATCTTTGGAGAAAAGTCTATTTAGGTCTTCTGCCCATTTTTAATTGGGTTGTTTGTTTTTTTAATATTGAGCTGCATGAGCTGCTTATATATTTTGGAGATTAATCCTTTGTCTGTTGATTCATTTGCAAATATTTTCTCCCATTTTGAGGGTTGTCTTTTCATCTTGTTTATAGTTTCCTTTGCTATGCAAAAGCTTTTAAGTTTCATTATGTCCCATTTTTTTAATTTTTGTTTTTATTTCCATTACTCTAGGAGGTGGGTCAAGAAAGATCTTGCTGTGATTTATGTCAAAGAGTGTTCGTCCTAAATTTTATTCTGTGAGTTTTATTCTTTCCACTCTTACATTTAGGTCTTTAATCCATTTGGAGTTTATTTTTGTGTATGGTGTTAGGGAGTGTTCTAATTTCATTCTTTTACATGTAGCTCTCTAGTTTTCCCAGAACCACTTATTGAAGAGACTGTCTTTTCTCCACTGTATATCCTTGCCTCCTTTGTCATAGATTAGTTGACCATAGGTGTGTGGGTTTATCTCTGGGCTCTCTATCTTGTTCCATTGATCTATATTTCTGTTTTTGTGACAGTATCATATTGTCTTAATTACTGTAGCTTTGTAGTATAGTCTGAAGTCAGGGACCCTGATTCCTCTGGCTGTTTTTCTTTCTCAAGATTACTTTGGCTATTTGGGGTCTTTTGTGTCTCCATACAAATTTTACGATTTTTTGATCTAGTTCAGTAAAAATGTCATTGGTAATTTGACAAGGATTGCATTGAATCTGTAGACTGCTTTGGGTAGTATAGTCATTTTTGCAATATTGATTCTTCGAATCCAAGAACATGGTATATCTCTCCATCTGTTTGTGTCATCTTTGATTTCTTTCATCAGTGACCTAAGTTTTCTTCATACAGGCCTTTTGTCTCCTTAGGTAGGTTTATTCCTAGGTATTTTATTCTTTTTGTTGCAATGGTTAAGTGGGATTGTTTCCTTAATTTCTCTTTCTGATCTTTTGTTGTTAGTGTATAGGAATGCAAGAGATTTCTGTGCATTTATTTTGTATCCTGCAACTTTACCAATTTCATTGATTATCTCTAGTAATTTTCTGGTGGCATCCTTAGGATTCTCTATGTATAGTATCATGTCATCTGCAAACAGTTTTACCTCTTCTTTTCTGATTTGTATTCTTTTTGTTTCTTTTTCTTCTCTGATTGCCATGGTTAGGACTTCCAAACCTATGATGAATAATAGTGGTGAGAGTGGACATCTTCATCTTGCTCCTGATCTTAGTGGAAATGCTTTCAGTTTTTCACCATTAAGAATGATGTTTGCTGTGGGTTTGTCTTATATGGCCTCTATTATATTGAGGCAGGTTCCCTCTATGCCCACTTTCTGGAGAGATTTTATGATAAATTGGTGTTGAATTTTGTCAAAAGCTTTTTCTGCATCTATTGGTATGATCATATGGTTTTTTTCTTCAATTTGTTGATGTGGTCTATCACATTGATTGAGTTGCATATATTGAAGAATCCTTGCATCCCTGGGATAAATCCCACTTGGTCATGGTGTATGATCCTTTTAATGTGTTGTCAAATTCTGTTTGCTAGTATTTGGTTGAGGATTTTTATATCTATATTCATTATGGTGTTGGTCTGTAATTTTCTTTTTTTGTAGTATCTTTGTCTGGTTTTGGTATCAGGGTGATGGTAACCTCATAGAATGAGTTTGGGAGTGTTCCTTCCTTTGCTATTTTTTGGAAGATTTTGAGAAAGCTGGGTGTTAGCTCTTGTCTAAATGTTTGATAGAATTCATCCATGAAGCCATCTGGTCCTGGACTTTTGTTTGTTGGAAGATTTTTACTCAGTTTCCATTTCATTACTTGTATTTGGTCTGTTCATATTTTCTATTTCTACCTGGTTCAGTCTTGGAAGGTTATACCTTTCTAAGAATTTGTCCATTTCTTCCAGGTTGTCCATTTTATTGGCATAGAGTTGCTTGTCTTAGTCTCTTATGAGGCTTTTCATTTCTGCAGTGTCCGTTGTAACTTCTCCTTTTTTATTTCTAATTTTATTGATTTGAGTCCTCTCCCTCTTTTTCTTGATGAGCCTGGCTAAAGTTTATCAATTTTGTTTATCTTCCCAAAGAAGCAGCTTTTACTTTTATTGGTCTTTGTTATTGTTTTATTGGTTTCAAATTCATTTATTTCTGCTCTGCTCTTTATGATTTCTTTTTGTCTACTAACTTTGGGTTTTGTTTGTTCTTCTTTCTTTAGTTCCTTTAGGCGTAAAGTCAGTTTGTTTATTTGAGATTTTTCTTGTTTCTTGAGGTAGGATTGTATTGCTATATACTTCCCTTTTAAAACTGCTTTTGCTGCTTCCCATAGGTTTTGGATCATCGTGTTTTCATTGTCATTTGTCTCCAGGTATTTTTTTATTTCCTCTTTGATTTCTTCTGAGATCTATTGGTTATTTAATAGCGTATTGTTTAGCCTCCTTGTGTTTGTGTTTTTTATGTTATTTTCCCTGTAGTTTATTTCTAATTTCATAGCGTTGTGGTCAGAAAAGATTCTTGGCAGGATTTCAATTTTCTTAAATTTACCAAGGCTTGCTTTGTGACCCAAGATGTGATCTATCCTGGAGAATGTTCTGTATGCACTTGAGAAGAAAGTGTAATCTGCTGTTTTTGGATGGAATGGTCTATAAATATCAATTAAATCTATCTGGTCTATTGTGTCATTTAGCTCGTGTTTCCTTATTAATTTTCTGTCTGGATGATCTGTCCATTGGTGTAACTTAGGTGTTAAAGACCACTCTATTATTGTGTTACTGTTGATTTCCTCTTTTATAGCTGTTAGCATTTGCCTTATGTATTGATGTGCTCCTATGTTGGATGCATAAATATTTACAATTGCTATTTCTTCTTCTTGGAATGATCCTTTGATCATTATGTAGTGTCCTTCCTTGTCCCTTGTAACAGTCTTTATTTCAAAGTCTATTTTGTCTGCTATGATTATTGCTACTCCAGCTTTCTTTTGATTTCCATTTCCATGGAATATATTTTTCCATCCCTTCACTTTCAGTCTGTATGTTTCCCTAGGTCTGAAGTGGGTCTCTTGCAGACAGCATATATATGGGTCTTGTTTTTATATCCATTTAGCAAATCTGTGTCTTTTGGTTGGAGCATTTAATCCATTCACATTTAAGGTAATTATTGATCTGTATGCTCCTATTACCACTTTTTAAATTGTTTTTTATTTGATTTTTAAGTCCTTTTCTTCTCTTGTGTTTCCCACCTAGAGAAGTTCCTTTAACATTTGTGGTAGATCTGGTTTGGTGGTGCTGAATTCTCTTAACTTTTGCTTTTCTGTAAATCTTTTGATTTCTCTGTTGAATCTGAATGAGATCCTTACTGGTTAGAGTAATCTTGGTTGTAGGTTCTTCCCTTTCATCACTTTAAATATATTGCACCACTCCCTTCTGGCTTGTAGAGTTTCTGCTGAGAAATCAGCTGTTAACCTTATGGGTGTTCCCTTGTATATTATTTGTTATTTTTCCCTTTTTGCTTCCAATAATTTTTTCTTTGTCCTTAATTTTTTTCCGTTTGATTACTGTGTGTCTTGGCATGTTTCTCTGAGGGTTTATCCTGCCTGGGACTCTCTGAGCTTCCTGGACTTAGGTGGTTATTTCCTTTCCCATGTTAGGGAAGTTTTCGACTATAATCTATTCAAATATTTTCTTGGGTCCTTTCTCTCTCTCTTCTCCTTCTAGAATCCCTATCATATGAATGTTGGTGCATTTAATGTTGTCCCAGAGGTCTCTCAAGACTGTCTTCATTTCTTTTCATTCCTTTTTCTTTATTCTGTTCCATGGCAGTGAATTCCACCATTCTGTCTTCCAGGTCACTTAACCATTCTTCTGCCTCAGTTATTCTGCTATTGTTTCCTTCTAGTACCTTTTTCATTTTACTTATTGTATTGTTCATCTCTGTTCGTTTTCTCTTTAATTCTTCTAAGTATTTGTTTGTTAATTCTTCTAGGTCTTTGTTAAACATTTCTTTGATCTCGATTTTTGCCTCCATTCTTTTTCTGAGGTCCTGGATCATCTTCATTATCATTATTCTGAATTCATTTTCTGGAATGTTTCCTATCTTCACTTCATTTAATTGTTTTTCTGTGGTTTTATCTTGTTCCCTCATCTGGTAAATAGTCTTCTGCCTTTTCATTTTGTCTACCTTTCTGTGAATGTGGTTTTTGTTCCACAGGCTGCAGGATTGTAGTTCTACTTGCTTCTCTAAGTTTTGATATTTTCAGTTGACTTTAGATCACCATATTTTAGGTCATCTTATTAACAATTTCTTGATTCAAGAAATATTTGATTTAGTTATATTTAGTTTCTCTTTCCTTCTTTGATAGAATAAATGAGCTTACAATACTAAAATTATTAAATAACTCAACAGAAACACATTATTTAGAAAATTTTTAAAACTTTTTGTGTTTGAGTTTCTATGTACTTGTGGATTTTCAGGTTTCTTATATGTCAATCAGCTTCTCCCAGCAGTCTTCTTTGGATGCTCAGATTGTTTCAACTTTGGCCAGTGGGAGCTTCTTTTTTATTGACTCCTGTGTCCTTTCAACATGACCCCATTAATCTTTGAAAGCTTCATTGCTTTATGGTACGACAAAGTGTTATAGGCTCACCTTGTATCTTTTTAAACTAGAGACTGACTTAGCCATCTTTTGTCTCAAAGAACTCTGGTTCCTTTAGGTGGAAAAAATAAGATTGGAGACCAGAAGCTATGCATTACGGTGCATTATATGGGTTTACTACCAGGACATTTCTGTGGACAGAGACAGCAAATATATAATTTTAATTGACAGGTTTTGTAATTGCATGCATTTATAATGATATTTCCAATCTAGTTCTAATGGTACTATATATATATTAATTCTTACATGTAAGTGTTCCTTTTTTGCTTCATATTGAATAACTAGCTTCCTAACAAAATGAATATAATTACTCTTTTTTCAATAAATCAAAAAAGTATATACTGTGTTGTCAGTGTTCTGACAAACATATTTTCTCTCTTTTCATTTTTCAATAGTTATAATTTGCCTAGGTGATCGAGTGAAGGGATCAGGGACTGAAACTCGTCTATGGGTATTACAGTTTTAACTTTTTTTTTTTTTTTTTTTTTTTTTTTTTTTTATGGGTTTTAAAATTTTTTTTTTTTTTTTTTTTTTTTTTTTGCCTTTTTCAAGGCATTGAAGAAAGTTTTTTCCTAAGTATTTATTTTCCCTTTCAAGATAATTAATGTCATTTTATATCCTCATTTGAGTATATTTAAAGGGCACAGTTAAGGATTTTATCCCTTTTTAAGCCTCATCTTTCCATAATTCAAGCAGTTGCCCCCCAACAAGTTTTATTTTAGGTAATTCAGAACATAATAATCCTGGGTGCCCTCACTAAACAATTGCTTTTGAATCACCTCTAGAATACTAAATAAAATATAGTATAACATTTTATTTTAGAGCTCAGGGACCACAATTGATTAACAAAAAACTGAATGTGGATTGGTTTTTACTCTCCTAATCTTGCACTGAGAAGCAGGTATATAAAGCAGTGTAAAGATGTAAATTAGGTATGAAGAAAAAAAAGAGAAAAAATGCAACTTTTTTTGTTTTGAGAGCGGGAGAGCTAAGAGCAGCTGGACAACAAGCCTGCAGGTTTAAACTGTGATGAGTCCTGAAATGAAAACTTTGAGGAATTGAAAGTGGAAAACTTTGAAAAAATGGAAATGGTTCAGTGTTGAAGAGAAAAAGAGCAGTGAGAATCTGAACGTACAAATGGACATTGTCTAGAACAAAATATGAAAATAGAACTCTGACCCACAACTTCTGCAGCAACCAGTTCAGGAAGCCAAACCACCACCTCTGTAGCACTAGGCCCAGAAAATTCAGGATGCAGTTAATACCTACCAAGTTTCTTATTGCCTGACCTCACTTGCAACTCAGGACCCAACCAAAGAAATAAAGATATGATCCCCAAACCACTTATAGAAGATTACCTGCTTCTAATTAGACCAAATCCAGCTCCCCCTTGCCAACAACCTACAATCAGAGCCCACCTGAAGCATTCCGTTTTGTTCACCATAAAGCTTTTCCACTCTTTAAGTCTCATCCAAGTGCAAGTGACAATGGCTGACTTCCTCCCTTTAGCCAGTTCTGAATAAATAGCCTGTTTGTTTTCATCCTTGTGGCATTTGTATATTCCCACAGAAGGAAACAAAGGTAAAAGATCAAGGGTCTTGACTATGTGCAAACCTCATCCTTGTCCTGTAACCCACTCTACTACATTCTACATTCACATTGCTTCAAGTCTTACTAAGATGGTACCAAATTTTGGTGGAAATGATATCACACTCTTAGAATTTTTAGAAATATAATCTTCACCATTACTAAAAATTCTGTATACAAGAAGAAATGAGGGAAATCTCCACCAGATAAAAGCCAGGTGACTACTTTACCTCAATTTTAACATCAGACTTAGAGATTCTTCTTTATGTATGAGTATAATCCATGATCTACCCCTTACCTTTCATCACCTTCTCAAAAGTTGTTTTAGAATCCACAAGGAAGGAGGCTTTTGTAGTTTGAAGGAAGCAAACCAGTAGTACACCTTTGAAAAGAATTTCAATTGGACATTTTGATTACATTGGAACTAATATTATTTATACAGAATAGAGGTTGACAAACTTTTTGTGTAAAGGGACAGCTAATACATTTTTTAGGTTTTGTGGGCCATGTGGTCTATGTGGCAACTACTAAATTGTTGAAAGCTGTCTCCCTAAATATTACCAACACAGTCTGTTGATAAGTCAAAGCTGAGTTTATTGTTTACCAAAGTGAGAAAGAACACCCCCTCCACAAAGTTTTGACAGCATTTCAGAGGGAAAGAGGTAACATCTGAATCTGTTGATAATTGGCAATTTTGAGTATGTAGGCCTTTCACTGTGCACAAATTTCAAAAAATTGCATCTTCACACATCAACAATTGAAAAAATACATTGAACTCATGACCTTGCTTACTTTTCTCATCATTTTTTTTTTTTTTTTTTTGGCAGTACGTGGACCTCTCACTGTTGTGGACTCTCCCGTTGCAGAGCACAGGCTCAGCAGCTATGGCTCAGGGGCCTAGCCACTCTGCGGCATGTGGGATCTTCCTGGACAAGGGCACGAACCCGTGTTCCCTGCATCGGCAAGCGGACTCTCAACCACTGCACCACCACGGAGACCTTGATTACATTAGAATTGGGTAAGGATAACTTAAAAGTCCAGGATTGGAGAAAATAACAGAGTCAGGATTTGAGCTAAATAACTCAAAGAATCTCAGGGTGCAAACTTTGTTGATTTTTTCTCTTGAAAAGTTAATGGGGTTTTCATAATGAACAACCAAGCCATTTGCCTGGGCAGAAGGGTTCCTGAAAAACAAAAGTATGCTAATGAACAGAGTGGATGAGAAAACTATTGTCAATGTAGTCAATTAGGTATCATTTACATTCTCCTGTCCAGGCCAGGTGTGGGGTAGATGATTTTGGTTCTCAGATATTGGTGTTGTAGCACAAAAGCAGCTACAGGAAATACATTATTAAATGAGAGTAGCTGTGTGCTAATAAATAATTATATACAGATACTGAAATTTGAATTTCATATAATTTTCAAGTCACAAAATATCATTCTTCCTTTGATTATTTTAAAACATTTAAAAACATAAAAAACATTCTTAGCTTGCAGACTATACAACAAGAAAGTGGATGGAATGCGATGGTTTGCCAAAATCTGATTTAGAGGGCCAAAGGAAGTATGAAATATATGGAGTAGAACATTAAGAGGTAATTTTTTTTTTAAGTTTAATCTTACTTTTGGAAACTATGACATAAAAGTCTTCTGATGTGAGGGGAGGAGGAGTTGCTCATCTTTTGATTAGTGGTGAGGAGGGGTTGCATTTTTCCAGAGATTACTTTTGCTGTGTGTAGTCATTTCCAATCACTATAAACATAAGACCTCTTAAAGATTATTACTCAATTTGGTGCTCCTCAGACCACTCACAGAGTGTAAATTTGCATATATGAGAAGAGGCTTCTGAAGATAAATTTCTAAGGGAGTTATTTATTTTACAAACTGGAATAACTCCTGAGAGCAGGTGCATCTCTAACATTTATGTGGCAGGGATCAGAGCACAAATGTAAGTCTATAGCCTGTAGTACACTCTTCTCTGCCAACCCACAGTTGTTTTCTTTACAAACAAGGGCCCTGCACACCATCATATGAACAATAAAACTGTGTAGCACATATGTCTTCATAAACCTCCATAAACCTCATCCCATCTTCGGCCTGGTGAACAGCCAGCCTCTCCTTGGCCAAGCAGTAAGCCTACATAGTGTGCTCTGCCTTGAGTGGATGGGACCAGAGAAGAGGCTCATAAAAAACCTTGTATGCAGCCTTATGACTTGGGTGGGGAATTCCCAGGTCCTGATACCCAGAATGTGATCTATTTACCATGTGATCAATTTACCACATTGTCTCCTTTTGCTGTCAGGCAACTTTCACCTAGTCTGTCTTCACACCCAGGGTATAATCTTCCCTGCTTCTCTGTAGTGGTACAATCCCCACCATTAATGGAACCTATGCATTTTTCCTCTCTCCAACATCTGCATGTAAACTCAAACATCAAGATTTCTGATATTGGTAAATGCTCTAGGAGTTTGAATACTCAGTTAACACTGGTTTCAAACACTCCTTTTTTTCATCCTGGGAATTTCCTCACACTATTTTTTCTTTTTCTATTTTTAGATTAGCTATGCATTTAATAGAATATTTGTTGTAATGTATTCAGAATGTGTTGGTATATTTTAGAGGGATTATAAAATTTGGTTTTCCAAAATAGCAAGTCCATCAAACAGCTGAAAGTGAAATCTCCAATTTCTTGATCAAGCCACTTTTGATATTCATGTTATAAAATGTATAGAGCCTTTCCTTTGTTGCATACTTAGTTTGCATTTTCTCTTTCCCATCTGATTTTCAACTCTGGAGATTTTTTATTTTTTATTTTTTTGGAGGCAAGTAATAACAGCTCTAACTCAACATTTTCATTTTTGTTTGACAGGAGATTATTTTTAATATTGATTATATTTCCAAATAATTAAATATAACTTATTTTCAAATCTTCCATGTCTGGTTTTAGTTTAATAATACTTATCTTCAGTGTCTTCATCTTAGTTATGTCTTCCTACTAGAAGAAATTATATTATAGTATATTTTTATAAGGGTAAAATTGGCTTTATTATCATCTCCAGTTTACAAGGATTAATGTTTTATTTTACTTTTCTCATAAAGATTGAAATTCTGAGTTTGTCTGGTAGATGTAGCAAAGGTAATTATACCAAGAATATATTGCTTAGAAAAAAGAGCTTTACAATAACTCCCGGTTAACATATTTTTATGTCTCTATTTCACAGCAAGTAACTCTTTTCATTTTAGGGTTTGTAGTGGCTATGTGAAAGCCTGTGAAATTCAGTGGTATAAAGAATTCATTCCTGTATGTATTGAAAAATAAAGACGTGTTTTATAAAAGAGCTGGAAATATATAGCTATATGTAGATACAGCAAAATGTTTCTTAAAGTGTACATGTACCTTAAACACTGAACAAAAGGCAAAGAAATTTGAAGTCCAAGTGCAAATGTAGAGAATTTTTATTTTGGAAATCAGTTTGCAACTGTGGATATGCAATTTAAAATAAAGTGAAACAAAGAGTTTTAGGAGCAAATATTTGTATATGGCAAAGTGTTGAATGATTGGTTACATTGACATCTTAATAAACAACTTAGTAACAAGAAAAAAGAGAAACTTTTTAGTTTTAGAAAGGCTTGTACTCCCTCACTTATTCTATATTCTTACATTACTTAAAAAATTAATAAGGACTTAAAAAATTAAGATACTCTAAGAATATTCTAAACAGGATACATTATTTATTTATTTTGGAACTGCCTTTGTATGGCTCACAATTAGGGGAATTTCCATAAATAACTGTGGTTCATCATTTAATCATATTTGAATTCTCTCTTTTTGAAGTCTATTGATGTGAATCTAATAATACAGTAACAGTAATATTTGTTCAATCAATAACTGCACAGTTATAAACTCTTCTTGTTTTTAGAACCATCAACGATGCAGTTTTGGTGTAGTCCTGCCTCATCATTTCTGATTCTCTGTCGTGCCCTTTAGGCTTCAATCATACAAAAAATCTACACATTCTGTTTGGTTTCTTGCCAATGTACACTGATCTCATCATCTCATTTGTCTGTATTACATCTCTCCATCCTCTTGATTCCCCATTTACATGTCACCTTTCTCTGCTACCAAGTTATTTTGAGGTATATTTTCACTGTGCCCCTTAATATATTAAAATAAGCTACTATTTCCGGGAGCGATGACATTTATTTCAATGCTTTTTGGTTGTGGATGGAGGGACTGTGGTCAAATCAATTTTGGTGACACCTAAGATTGTGATTGTGATAACAGAAATACCAATTTCTCTTCCCAATCCCCCATTTCTCTTCCCAATCCTCCAAGCTTCCAAATATGGCAGCGAATCACCAGCTCTCAGAGAACAAGAACAAGGCAGGAGAAGGAAATAAAGAAGAATAACAATAATTCAGAGATAAATTTCTGGAATAACTTGAGAGGGTTGTGTTTTATTGGAGCTATTTTATCTATTCAGGAAGTCATTTAGTAACTAAATTTTTTAACCATTATTTGCCAATATAATGCAATTTGAATATACAATGATGAAATACAATATTTAATAGAATACATTACATATAATGTGTTTATACTTACATAATTAAAGGATCTATCAAGACGACTCCAAGTTATGATTGTTAATTCATTATTGACCAGCCTGTGAATTTGAAGATAAGTATTTCAGACCATTTTAGAAGCAACATCATAGGGAAGAAGGAGGAAGGGGAAAGTAGCAGAACTAACAACTTTCTGAAACTTCTATCTCAAATGATAATTCTGCTGTCAACTGCTTCTGGTCTCTTTTTAAAATTCTTCTTTTTGGTCACTGAGAAGAGAAGAATGCAATAATGGGAAAGGGACCTACTGCAAAGAACAGAAGAAACACTTGAATATGATGCAGTCTTAAAAAATACATTGTGTACTCTCTCTCCCTGCTTTTGTTTGCTTTAGCCTTATTTGGTTTGCAGTTTAGCTGTACCAGGTAAATAAATCATTTGGCAATATTTCTTTTTTAACTTTCTGTTTAGTGACGATGATTGGTGAGGATTCAAATTTTGATGAGAAAGTAAGGAATAAGATTTTCCTGTAAATACTGTTTATTCAGATTTATAAAAAGTGAACCGTATTAATTTTACCATATTTGTGTATGTTGATATATACATTGAACTATGTATATATGTGTGTATATATGTATATACATATACACATTAAAATATTTTAAGTTTTAATTATTAATATGATTGTGAAAATCAAGCCCCAAATGTTTATCAATACATGTAAAATTAAATCACTATGTCTAATATTGGTGGAGAGGAAGTAATGCCATAGAAAAATATTTTCTGGAATAATTTTAGCAATAGAGTTTTTATGACAGTCATTATAACTTTACATGGATTTCATCCTAATTTTAGTGACAAAAATTAGGGATTATGTAGTACTAGATTAGTAAATTCAGAGGTTTGTTCAATGTAATTTTTTAGGACAGAAAATGGAAAGTGATAATTTGGAATACAGTAATACTTTAAATGAATCTTCAAATTTAATAAATGTCCTTATATAATATAGCACAACTACATGCATAATCTACACTAAGGCACATAAACGTTTAGTAACATAATTACTTTTCAACAAAATATTTCCACCATGTAAGTGAGTGAGCTATGTATCCATTTTCTTAACATATTTTACCTGTAGCAATTTTCTTTTTTATAGATTATTTTTCAATAACTTCTGTAGAGCATAATGAACTAGAGTGGCATAATTGAATTTATATGGCAAAGACCATTTCTCTGAACAAAGAATCATATACATGGCCAAAGGTACTAATAAATAAACCTTCATATGTTAAAGGGAAACTTTATGACATTGCTAATATTAGAAGGCAGAAATTTAATAATAAAAAGTGGAAATAATATTCTTTTTATGATCTCACCTTGTACATGTACAAAAAACAAGTAAATATTCTGAGTCAGTTTCCTTAGAAAGTATTTGTTAGCTTAATTCTAATTTTTTTTCATGGATCTTGAAAACTACAATTTCAACTTTGCAATAGATTATGTTTCCTTGTACATTAACTTATTTATATTTCACATTTCTTACTGAATATTTTTTACACAATTCTTTTCTCTTTAAGTTACCTTATTCCTTTGGGTAAGCTTATGCACATGGAATCTTGCTTCAGGAGAAAAATAAAAGATTTCCTTTTTACTTTTTAATGCTCTAGAGGTATGTTAAGAGCTAATCATAGAATATGCAGTCCAGTTAGGCTATAGGAACTTAATTTTATATTCCTCTTATATATTTTCAGAAAGATTTTCCTTCAGAGTATTTTTCACTTATGGGGTCACAGATTTGTTCAGAGAATGAGAATGAAGTATTAACTTTAATAGAACCATTGATCCAAGAGCATGCACAGTATAGAATAAAATAATTATAAAATAGCTTACAGAAAATTATACTGAGTGATACACCAGAGTCAATACTTGTTCATTAGACCACTCTATCTATCTGTCTATCTATCTATCTATCTATCTATCTATCTATCTATCTATCTATCTATCTATACCTATCATTTATTATTGCAACAGTTAATCCCATATAAGCATGGAATGCATTGATATTTTAAAATTTTAACTCATATGAATGGTGTAAGTGTATTAATAAGAATTTTAGTGATAACAAGATGACATTGTTGTTGGTGTCACTTGAGGAATTATTTACATAAATGAAATGTACAGATTAAGAGTCCAGTTGTGTGATTTTTGCTAATTGCATTACACCCATATATCTCTCAACTCAGTTAAGATATAGAACAATTTGATCAGACCTCAAAAACGTCACTCAAGAGCCTTGTCAGGAAATTCCACTCACCTTCCCAGCCTCCTCAAGAGGGCCACCACTGTTTTAATTTCTTTAAACATGGATTTTTTTTTCTATTCTAGAACTTCAAATGAGTGAAATCATATAGTATGCATTCTCTTTTGGTGTTCTGAAACCAATTCAGTGTGTGTGTGGAGGGGACTTCTCATGCCAACAATAAGGAATTCTCTGGATACCGACAGAGTGTCCTACAATTTAATTCAATTTGGGGACTATCTACTCAAAGATAGAGTATCTACTCAGAGTCCACAGGTAGAGAACTAAGTCCTACGAGGCTGCCCTACCCACCCATTTCAGACTCCAGTTGCCAGCCCAGGTTGTAACATGTGCTTCTGACCCAGCAAATTAGAGGTTCCCATGACCCCCTCCTTGGCTTTCATTAATTTGCTAGGGTGGCTCACTGAACTCAGGAAACCCATAACTAGATCACTGGTTTATTGTAAAAGAATATAACTCATGAACAGCTAGATGGAAGAGATGCATAGGGCAAGATATGGGGAGAGGACCCAGAGCTCCATGCTCTCTCCAGGCAAGCCACTTGCCCTGTACCTCCACGTGTTCACCAACCTGCAAGCTCTCTGAGCTCCTTCCTTTGTGGTTTTTATGGAGGTTTCATTACATGGGTATGATTGATTAAATCATTGTCCATTGGTGGTTGAACTCAATCTCAAGCCCCTCTCTCCTCCCCAGGAGGTCAGGTAGTGGGATTGGAAGTTCCAACCCTCTAATCACAGGGTTGTCTCTCCTTGCAACCTGCCCTCATCCTTAGGTGCTTTCCAAAAGCCACCTCATTAACATAAAAAAAGATAATTTTATAATTTTCATCACTCAGGAAATTCTAAGAGTTTTAGAAGTTCTGTGTCAGAAACAGAAACAAAGACAAAATACATATTTCTTATTATAAATCACAATATCACACACTATTTTTTGTCTAGCTACTTTCACTCAACATGTTTTTGAGTTCCATCCATCCATCCATGTTGTTGTGTGTATAAATAAATTTTATTGTTGACTAATCCTCTAATGTATATACAAGAATTTGTTTCTCTGTTTTCTTTTTGATAGACATTTGCATTGTCTCCAGCGTTGGCTATTATGAATAAAGCTGATATGTTTATCCTTGTGCAAATATTGTTTTGTGTGAAAATATGTTTTTATTTCTCTTGGGTAAAATTCTAGAAGCCAAATTGTTTGTCATAAGGCCGGTGTATGTGTAACTTTACAAAAAATTGCCAGACTGATCTTCAAAGAGGTTGTACATTTGTTTATTCCCACCAGAATTGCATGAGATTTCTGGTTGCTCTGTATAGGCACCAACATGTGGTATTGTTAATCTTTTCAAGTTTAGACATTCTAGCAGGTATATAATGGTATTTCATGTGGTTTTAATATGCATTTCCCTGATGACATAGGATGTTGGATACTTTTTTATGTACAATATCTATTTAACTCCTTTGTCCATTTTTAAATTAGGTTGTTTGTCTTATCAGTATTGACTTCTGAGAATAGTTTATATATTCTGGGTACAAATACCTTGTCTAATATATATTTTGCACACATTTTCCTCAGTTTATGGCTTGACTATTAATTTCTTTATTGGAGTCTTGATGAACAGAAGTTTTTTGTTTTGTTTTGTTTTTTTAATTTTGAGAAAGTCCATTTTGTAAACTTAACCTCTTTGAGTTGCTTTATTGAAATCAACTGATGATAAAAATATGGTTTACTTCTGACTATTAATTGACTCTCATTGATCTGGTCTGCTTTTCATTATGCTAAAGACATACTATTCATTAATATAACTTTAATAACTCGGGTTTACATTTTTATCAAATTTGGGAAATTCAGACCTTATTTATAAATATTTTTCTGCTCCAATCTTCCTCCACACTCTGTCAAACACTTCACCTACAATTATGTTAACCTGTTTAATACTATACACATTGCATTGTGTTTTTTTTTTTCATATTTCTCTGCCTTTCATTCTCTCTGTGCTTTGTTTTAGGTAGAGTCTACTTGGGAGAATCTACTTGGTGGAATCTACTTAGATATATTTTATCTTCGAGTTCACTATTTTTTTTTTAAGAGAGACTAGGCTGTGGTTAAGCCTATATTGTCATTCTTTTCCACTTCTAATATTATATATTTGAGTATTCAATATTTCATTTTGTTATTTTTATATCTTCCACTTTTATCACTATTTTCTTTTACGAACTTAAATATATTTGTTATAGCTGTTTTAAACAATTCATGTACTAATTTCATTATCTCTATCATTTCATGGTTTGTTTTAATTGACTTTTCTTCCAACTATTGTTCACATTTTCTGTTTTTTTTGCATGTTTAGCTATTTTCGATTGGATAGTGGGCATATTGTATTATGTTATTAACTCACTGGATATTGTTATCACCATTTACATGATACTGGGCTTGTTCAAACAAGTAATTAACTTACATCTTGGTCAACTTAACCCTTTTGAGATTGTTTTTGAGAT
This sequence comes from Aethalodelphis obliquidens, assembly GCF_003676395.1. Lineage (NCBI taxonomy): Eukaryota > Metazoa > Chordata > Mammalia > Artiodactyla > Delphinidae > Aethalodelphis > Aethalodelphis obliquidens. The sequence goes on along the minus strand of NW_020837950.1, from coordinate 18,654,239 downwards.
TTTTAACTAGAAAAATTTTTTCTAACATTTCTGTAATCACTACTGAATTCTTGGGTTAATCAAACTTGTATGTCTACTCTGGTATAAAACAAAAACTTTCACAGCCCTTTGTAAGTATTAGGTATTCAAATCATAGTTTCCTGTTTCTGTTTGTTTTAGGGTAGTTGTCCTTTACCTATCTGTGGCTTCTTGTCTTGTACATGTGCAGCTATAGTATTAAGACAAGACTCAAGAGAACTGTTTAAGCTCCTTCTCTGCACAGCTTCTCTCTCTTTTATTCCACTGTTCTGAAATTTTCAACCACCTCAGTAGCTTTGAACCCAAATCTTTCTCCACAGCTCAGCAAATACGAGTTGTTCTTCTTGGGCATCCCTACTCTATGCAGCAGTCCTAAGACTGACTCTAGGCAGAAAAGTTGTTTACTTATCCAAAAGATCACACAGTCAAATGCTGCTTGTTTCTCAATAGCTGAAGAGTTGTTTTATTTATTTTGTCAAATTTTATAGTTGTAAACATTGCAGGTCTGGTCTAGTACCAGTTATTACAGCAAAGCTATAAGCAGATAGTTCTGTGCTATTTAATGTAATTTTCAAGTTTCAATTTCTGTTGAAAACAACATTCCAGAAAAGTGTGACATAATTTTATGTGAAATCCTCATATGTTTCTTTTAAATCCTCATATGTTTTATACATATATATATACATGAAAATTTCTCACTTATAAATAAAATTTCATTAAGTCAGAGTATCATACAGTTTTCTCTTGGAAAAAATAGATGAAATATTTTGGTAAACTACTTCCTTGTCTATTAAAATGCTCTCTGTATAAGTTCAACTTACAAGACTGTCTTCATAAAGAATTCTTGTTCTTCAGCTCCTAGGTATTCACTGTGACTCCTATACCTCTGGTATATTTTACAGCTGTATGACCATAATTAGTTTTCTTAATTTTTTTATCTATGTCTTATCTCACTATTTTGAAGGCTTTTTAAAACAGCAATACTGAAATATCAAAAAATGCAAATATAATATATCCTATATATAAAGAAAAAGACATGATCTACACTGTCTTCTAGGATAGGCTACATAATTAAGACCCTTAGAAAGATGAAGGAAGAAGAATTTGTAGCTACAACTTGTTTAAAAATCTAGTAATTTATTAAGCCTTTCAACCAGATGCATTTTCTACATGCTTGACTAGAAGCAGGGAACCCAGAGGTGTAAGTAACACAAAAGCCATATTTAGGTAAATTTGTTTCCTATATTTTTATTTTCAATAGTGGATATAATGGAAATATCATGATGGAAAATGGAGTTGAAAAAAAATAGAGCTCAAAACACCCCCTTTATTTTTTAATTTGGTATTTAAGTACATCAAATATCTACTCTCTATGGAAGAAATACGTATACCATCTTTAACTAAAAACCATTGTTAAGTAAGCAACTGCAGATCATTTTCAAAAATCCAATAAATGACACAACTGAAATTGGAATAAATTTAAGAGCTTGGAAGAAACAAATGAATATAAAGCTGTTTACTTGTTAAGGCTACAGTTTATTCACTTACTGTGGCCTATTGGTCAGTGAAAACATCACTGGAATATGCTGATCCAAGAAAAATTTACCAAATGTTATGTGCTAAATTGTGCTCTCTCCATCCCCACCACCCCACAAAAAAAAATATTCATAGGTTGAGGCCTAATCTTCAATATGACTGTATTTGTAGGTAGTGCCTTTAAGGAGATAATTAAGGTTAAATGGGATCATAAGTGTGGGGCTCTAATTCAATAGGTCTAGTCTCTTTATAAGAGGAGGCACCAAGAGTCAGCGAGAGCCCAAGGAAAGCCAGATGAGGACATGAGGAGAAGGCTGCCATCTTCAAACCAAGGAGAGCAGTCTCACTATAGAAACCAACACTGTCAGCTTCTTGATCTTGGACTTCCAGGCTCCAGAAGTGTGAACAAATATTTTTCTGTTATTTAAGTCACCCAGCCTGTGGTATTCTGTTTTGGCAGTCCAAGCAGACTAATATACCAAGTAATATTGGTTCTTTGATTTGCACAATTTGACTCTTGAGATTGTTCATTTTCCTCTGACTTCATATCTAGGTTCCAATATATGCAGCTCTACATTAAAAATACCCACACTTTATCTGTACAAAATATGTTATAACTAAGTTTTATATTTATCAGTTAAAAGTCATCATTTTTGTCCTAGGTCTTGAAAACCATGACAGTTTTCTAAAAGTAATTGCTTGATCTTTAGCATCAGTTTATTCAATAAATGTGTATAAACTCATACAGATCATATTTTTAAAAGAGCTGAAAGAATTTTAAAAGGCCACAGTGTATAATACTTTCATTATTAAAAATTAGTTATTATGTTTAAACTATCTGGGTAACAATGCTTGCCTTTATAAAATGAAGGAAATCAATCTGACTTCAATCTGACTTAAACGCAAATGTTGTCACTACAGTGGTTACAGGTATGATTTTGTTTTTGTCTTTTGCAGCAATTAAACTTTGCTTTTTACAGGGACAGAAAAGCAATTAATTAAGATTATTTTACCAGTAATTTTCCATATGCTTCTTACTTTCATTGACAATAACGAATTTAATAAGGTATATTTCAGTATTACATTGAGGTCTAGAGACATTGAATCCCAAGTCATATAACTGCTGGCAGGATTCCTTCTTAATATTACCTCCTCAACATAAGGTCATATAGTTGTATGACTTTTGTGTCCAGCTGCCTTATTCTCCAGAGCATTGTAATGAAAATGAGTCTTTCTCTTTTCAGTTCACTGGGTTCTAAATCAAAGTCACTGAATTAATCCTGCTGTTTCTGGAATTTATAGACAAGGAAGTTCCTAGAAAATATTTTCTGTTACTGAAGACATTCTGACAACTGTAAATTTTTTTCCAAAATACCCAATAAAAACCTCTCCCAAGAGTGTAATTTTCCTGTAGAGACCACATGTCAACTATATTCTCTTAAAAACTCAGCACATCATTCACTCTTCAGTGTACCTGGACATCTTATTAACACTGATCCTTTAAGAAAAGTAGTAGAAGTAACCTGCACATTGAGTACAATATTCTTCTCAATTAAAGGATCTTAAAATGGTATCGACAAAATTAGTATGAGATTTTAATTCTGGTATTTGAAATGATTGCATATTTTAAATTTATATAGTTAGATTGCAAATTGAACTGGGCAGGCATAAACCAAACTATAACGTGAAAAATTTGGTATTTTGATTCAAACTTTAAAAAATTACATTTTTTAAATCACAAAAAAATTGAAGATCAAATGTAATTAAATATTTACAGCAAGGATACTTACTAAAAATTAATTTGCAAATTAACCTTATGGTCTAGTGTTCCTGCAGAGATTCAATCTTCTCTAATTCCCCATTATTATAAGGAGAATATATGAAGAAGAATGTGGATCTGAATTTATTGAATTTATGAATTTGGATACTGCTGTGAAGAAGTGGTAAGCTCTGAATTTCTACACCTTGATGGATGAGGGCTATGTAAAAACTCCCAGTGCAATAGGATCTCACCTTTTCATTCACTTTGTCCCATCGTTGTTCATCTGTCAAGAATGGCTGACTGGTTCCTATTTATTCCTCAGGACTTAACTAATTAAGTTCCTAAATAGTCTTCTCTGACTCTGCAACTTCCTCTCTGTGATTTTCATATCTCTGCTGCAATTGTACTCAAGTGTCCAGTATTTGCCTCTTCAAGGACAAATTTACAACAAACTTCAAACTATATATATATATATATATACATACATATATATATATGTATTTTTTTTAAATTCATACTGCAACTCATTATGTACTTCTTATCTGGTATCTCGACACCAAGTCAGTATGATATTTTTCTTCTAGTCTTGGCAATGACATACATTTTACAAATTTCAAATAATGCACTTTGGTAATAAACTTCCTAGAACTCTTGGGAGCATATGACATAGTTAATGATCCTCAAAACATCTTTAAACACTTGTATCTTGTAGTTTCTAGGACACTGAATATTCCAGACATTCCTTCTAACAGGCTGAGTGTTTCTTTGTTGAATCCACTCAGGGACAGTTTTTGCTTCTCTTCTTCCTCTATTCTTTCCCTTGGTAATCTAATATATTTCCTTTGCTTTAAATATAATTTAAATATTAACTCACAAATTTATATCTCATGTACGATTTGATTTCTCTGATAGTCTACAAACACATTGATTTAACGGCACTCTTCTCAATTCTACTCTTAATGCCTTACACTCGTTTCTCAATAGAGTAATATCCTAATTGTTTATAAAGTATTCACCACATGTTATAATGCCAGTCCTTTAAAACCTTCAGTAACTTCTCACTACAACCCAAATAAAACCCAATTTTAGTGATGATTTTTCTGACGCTGCTCTTGCCCTTGCTTTCCTCTCTGAATTCATTCCATATCAGCCCCTCTCTCCCCTTCACCAGGTCCATCCATACCACTTTTATTTCAGTTCATTGAAGAAAATCAGTTCTTTCTCATGTCAGATTTTTCTTATATGCTGTCCCCTCTGCCTTGAATTTTCTTTCTCTTGCTCTTCTTATAGTATAAAAGCCAATTTTTAAGGTAAGTTGTTCCTCACCTCTCTAAAGCAGAGTTTCTTTTTTTTCTATTCACAAGCTGTTCACTACCTTTATATCATATATCACAACTTTTAATGTATAAATTCTATTTACTTGTCCAGGTGTTAATTCCTGGTTTCTCCATTAGGCTATAATGGAAGGTTTAATAAAGCAAGCACTATACCTACATCGTTGTTCCCAAACAATCTCAGTTCTTGATACATGGTGAGCACACAGTCAGTTAGTCCAATGAGTGAATGATATGAGGGAAATAATCAAAAAGAATTGAAATCAGAGCGTGTAAAACAAATTTTTTTTTTTTTTGCCTGGCAACAATATGAAACTATGCCACTTGATTCCTTTAACAAGAGTTCAACCAGTGTCACCATGATAAGAGACCTTCGAGAAGGATTAGATATTTAAGTGAAGGCTAAATACTTATAATAATTCAATTACTGACTTATTCTCAAATATTTATAGAGCATCTACTCTGATGTACTGGAGATATAATACAAATAGAACAAAGGTCCTGCCCTCAATTTAATATAAAATACACTAAAGTCAGCACTTATTTAAATAGTGCATTATAAAGCTGGTATTGAAAATGTTTTTATTAAACCCACTGAGAATCACATAAATTTGTCTGACTAATATAGATGAAAGGATCCCATGAAGGATATTGAAAAGAAATAGTAGGTGTATCTGATGATGAAATAGGGAAAGAGCTTTTCATAGAAAAAAATAGATATAGAAAGGCCAAGAAACATGAGACATCATGGACTTTGAGAACACTGATTAATTTTGTTTGATTTGGTAAATTATAGGCTTTGTGTGTATGTGTATGAGTGGTGTGTGTGTGTGTGTGTGTGTGTGTGTGTGTGTGTGTGTGTGTCTGTTGAAGTAGTGGTTGATGGTGACATGAAATGTGTCCTGGGGATCCTGAATGGTTTGTGAGCCATATTAAAGTCCTTGGATTTTGTTTCATAGACAACAGCAAGACATAATGTCATTTTAAATCTGCTCAACTTAATGTGGTTTAATCATTAAAAGCAAAGAAATAGACAAAAACTAATACTCTACATAGGCTTTCACATATAGAAGAACCTCCAGATAGCATGCTAGTTAAGAAAAAGTCATTACCTAGAAATAAATACTCCCACTCACTCTAACAAGATGCATCTACTAAGTTACCTGAGGTTCTTCCCAAAGAGAGACTGAAAGCTTAGGAGACTAGTTTATTTGGAAAGCTATTTTCTGTAGTAAAAATGAGAGGCCAGATAAAAAAATAAATAAAATAAAAAGCTGAGAAGACTGAAAAAAATGAGAGACCAAAGAACCAAAACACAGTATGCAAGGAATTATTGAGTCGACCACCTGTGGGGGCCCAGTGCTCAATCTCACAGAAAGGTCTGAGAAGCATTTTACACCCCACAAATGTTTATCCTGTATTCATTAAGAGGAAGCATTTATCCATTGGCTTCTTTCCCCTACTGGTCAAGGGTTAACACAGCTGCACTTGCAGGTTGCACATTCTTGAACATGAAAGGGTTACTGCAGATGTTCCACAAGGCAACATCTGAGCAACTGCCCAGGACAGGAGGCCAGAGGGACTGGCTGCAGGCCTTAGCAGAGGCAGTCGAGTCTCAGCTACACACAACAACTCAAAGCTGTTAGAACTGGTTGCTAGAGTAGCGGTCAGTAAGTGGTCTCCTGTGCTCCCACATACTGAGAGTCACCTTAAAAGGTAATTTTGAAAGGTCTCTTTATTTCCATACTAGCTGGATGTCTGGTAGAAGTTATACAGATAAGACAGCTTCATGACTGAATGTTATACTTTTCCATCAATTGCTGATGCAGCTTCACAAACACACAAATTCTCTCTTGTAAGCATACTCTGTCACAGCAATTTGGATACAGATTGCAACTTACTGGCGAGGTCTGTGAGATTCATGCTGTCTTTTCCCAGCTCAGGACTAATTTTGGCCTCACTGAAGGGTTTTGGCTGGAAAATACTTGTGTCCCTAAAGCGCGTTTCCAGCGATGACTTTACCTCAACAGAGGATGTATCTGCCAGGACCTGAGCACTTCTGTTTCTCCCCTCTTTCCTCTAATGCATTTTCATTGTAATCTTTTTTGCAGGAATCATCAACATGTCTGCCAGTCAACGTTTAAGAAAATGTTTGTCAAAATCTCTAAAATCATTACAATTGTTTTCCTTTTCTTTTGGAAGAAAAAATGACAATTATTTTGAATATGAAAAAGACAGAGGATTCATGTGGAAGAGTAATTCCTGTAAGAGCTGATGAGACTAATCTTCCTTGAATGCTCATGACTCCTTATAACAAGGACTGAAACCGTTCTCTTTTAAAATGGATTTTTTTTTAAATTGAAATAGCCTATTCAGTTGAATGGCAATTTAGATGCCTGTAAGTTTCTTGATTTTCAAGCTTATAGTGAACCCCACTTATTCTTTGAAATATTATTTCCTCATTGCATTTTAGAGAGAGAGAAAGAGGAACACTACAACACAGATTCAGTAAAAGTAAAGTAAATTTACCTCCATTGCTTACAGATTGAAAATAAAATTGAGCAGTAGGTGGTCTGATTATATATTTTTATTTTCAATATCAACAACAGACTATCTAGGTATGCAGTGTTGCTACAGCTACAGAAAATACAACAGCAGTAGTGAAAAAATAATTGTCATTTGCCTGCCATCTGGAAAGCAAATCAAATCAGAGGACAGCTGACGGAATTTATCTTACTTTAAGACTATTTTACTTTTTAAAGAAATTCATAAAATTGGTTACATCCAATGCACTGAATGCTGTACTCCTCATGTCATTTGAGAAAATGAGCAAAAAAATACCAGGTACATTTCACACTTGACTACCATTTAACTACTGCCAAACCATCAGTTGTGTGTTATTTATATCTTTTAATGCAATAGATTTAATTTAGTGCAATTCCAGTTATTTCTGGAGCTCATTCCATATCTGGTATAACACACTGTTTTTTTTTTCTCTCTCCCTTCTTCTATTCCTCAGAAAGGATCAAAAGCACAACAAGTGTATTCAAAGAAGAATTTTTTGAATGTCTCACCTTAAAACCTTGTTACTCCCACAGTGGATAACCTCCGATTTCACTTCACTGCCATGGTAGCAAAAATTGAGTCTTTTTACATTCTTCAAAGGAATTCTAACAGCCTCTTTTTAACTTTGATTCTTTGCATTCCTACTTGGTTTTAGAGTAAAGGAAGAATAGAAATGCTCTCATATTCTGCAGAAAGCATATACTAGAGATTATAAGAATATTTAGTAAGTTTAATACTGTATTTTGATGAATAAAAGGGGTTACACTTTTTTCTAGTAGAAATAATCACTTTATACACAAATGTAATTTAAAAATCTTATATCTTCATGAGAATTCATCCCTAAAAAATTTAAAAATTGAATATTTAGTTTATTAAGTGCCAGAAAATCCCTCTAAATTGCAGGTCTATGCAACCATCACCGCAGCTCACACAAGTGAATGATACTCAAGCAAATGACTGACTTTGGCTGATCTATGCCATCAAGTCTATTCTTTGATGCTTCCACGCCCTTTCACCAGTCAGTTCTTAGAGCTAAATAGAGGTAACACTAACTTATATTAGTTCACTATTGCTGTAAAGAAATGAGCTTTGGATAAACATCTCTGAACATGGGAATTACATGGTCATTATATGCTTAATTTTGGTCATCAACCCAATGTAATTAAATCATTTAGGAACCAGAATAAATTTCTTTTAGGCATGAATTGTCCAACCTTTTACAAGTATATGGCCTGGTCAAACTTTTCTGCTTCTCTTAATCTTGCAGTTTCAATGGTTCAGCATTATATTAATAATAAAAACTAAAATAATATGTTTGAATTTTTACTGTGTGCCTAGCACTGTTATAAATAGTTTAAATATACAATTAATTATAATTAAGTATACAACCTGCAGGTCTTTACCAATGTCTTAATACCCCAAATCCACTCATGAAAATGAATAATTCTGTGCATCTACCACTTAGGTTTATGGTGAAAGCTTTGAAATCAATAAATCTGAGTTAATATTTTGAACGTCCAGTTTGCTAGCCAAATTTGCTTGAGCATAATATTTAGACTCTCTGAGTCCGTTCCTTCATTTGCAAAATGTAGATGTGGGAGTTTGTGTCTGATACTATCTGCACAGTCTAGTTACATAAATAGATGAATGAAAGTATTTAATGTACATGGTATGTAGCTTTTTATTGAGTAAGCAGTTAATAATTGGACAGTACTACTAATACTTATTTCCACTCATTGTTTCACTTATTTATTATTTTAAGGTGCCGTAATTTTCAACTCAAAAGATGTTACCTTTCAGCCAATCTCATATTTTTGAAATATAGATATATAATTTTTTAAATACTTGCAATTCAAGAGGGAAAAATCATACACATTTTCACACTGGTTATTTGATGGCAGTGTTTAAAGAAGCTCTTTGTTGCCTGCTAGTGGGAATAATCTCTCCTGCTATTCTCTTCTCCTGCTTTCTAGCATGTCACTCCCTTTGTACAACTTATTCTTCAATGTCTTCTAGTGCTTTTTCTTCTCTGCTCACTGTTTGATTTTATCCCATTTAACCATACAGTCACTTGAACAAGTCACCTTATTCCTTCTATTTATTTTTAACTGACAACCACTTTTTTTTTTTTTTTTTTTTGTAGTACACGGGCCTCTCACTGTTGTGGCCTCTCCCGTTGCAGAGCACAGGCTCCGGACGCGCAGGCTCAGCGGCCATGGCTCACGGGCCCAGCCGCTCTGCAGCATGTGGGATCTTCCCGGACCGGGGCACGAACCCGTGTCCCCTGCATCGGCAGGCGGACTCTCAACCACTGCGCCACCAGGGAAGCCCGACAACCACGTTTTTGAAGTAAATGTCATTTTTATGCCAGCAGAGACATATATTCTAGAATTCAAGTTTTCAATGTTCAAGCCTAAATTATAATATTAAGAATAGTTTTTAGGAACTTCCCTGGAGGTACAGTGGTTCAGACTTCACCTTCCAGTGCAGGGGGTTCAGGTTCGATCCCTGGTCAGGGAGCTAAGATCCCACATGCCTTGTGACCAAAAAAACCAAAACATAAAACAGAAGCAATATTGTAACAAATTCAATAAAGACTTTAAAAGTGGTCCACATCAAAAAAAAAAAAAAAAAAGTCATATAATATAAAACATACTCTAAAAAAATTAAAAATACTTTTTATGTAACTGTTATAGGTGCTTCTGCAGGAAGTCACTCATGTTTGCAGGAATCACCTGCATCTTAACAAATTTCACAATATCTTAAAATAGTCAAACTATTTAAGTCTGCCACATATTTTATTTATTTAAAAAATTAAAAAGCTAGTACTTTTAATATAGCCCAAATGTTTTGGGTAGGATTGTTATTTCAATATATTTTGGGATTGGACATAAATTAATTGTTTTTTCACTAACAAAAGAGAGTTGGAGGCAGAATGAAAACACAGCTTTACAAAATTGCAGGGCTGCAAACTTCTGTTGGAGCTTATCAAAACTAGACTGGAGATTGGAGGCTAGATTTTATGCAGAGGAGCACAGGTGTGTAAGCCTGAGCATTTGTATGGACTCCATCACTGATGCTGTTTCCACAACTTTAACATAGAAAAATATTGTCTATCTCTTTGTTTATTGTCAAAATTCATGAGATAGTATGTAGAAAACATGCATACAAGCAATAAGTAGAATAGGTTTTTGTTGTTCAATATTTGAAAAATTTCAGCTGCAAATTTATAGAGTGGCACAATGTTTTAGTGACTTCATTAATTCATTTTATGTGGTAAACTACTCGATTTTTCTTCCTTTTAACTGCATTGCTTTGCTTGCCAGGAAGTATGTTACTTACTTTTTATTACTTTACATTTCATAAATAGATATCTTTTTCATTATTTGGATGTTTTTATTTCTATGCTAAAAATCAAGCAAATATTTAATGGTTAAGCTAAAATTTATTCCCTTTATTGATGCATTTGACTGACTTTTAGCCCTCAATCAATTTGAATGCTAACTGATGAATGTGGTTATAAAATCTTTAGAGAGATTCTTAAAATTATGAAATTCCATGTTTGAAACTCTAATGAGATTTCCCACATAGAATAATTAAAACACACCAGCATTCTGCCTTATAATTTTAAGACTATAAGTTTGAACTAAACATTTTCCCTGCTAGAATAGTTATTTCTTGACTGCAGAGAGAGAGAGGTACTAAAATAAGCTCATAGTACAAAGAAGAATGAAATAAGATTTTGTTGATAATCTAACAAAAATACAATGAGAATCAAGAGAAAAAGGATGAGTTATTTTGGCCAAGAAAAATGGCACATGAGTTGGAAACAAAGATGGGAAACACTCAAAGGGTAACAACAACAAAACAATAAATAAGACTACCAGTGCAGAACGGGTAAAAATTATTGAGTTGTGTTAAGAGTTTGCTAAGTCATACAGCATAATAGACATTCTTACCTGTTGAAGCTGGATTGTAATAAAAGTTAAGATTTATCCTACAGGCTGTAGACTATACACACAAAAAAATCCAATGTTTGTGTAGAAAAATGATATTGTTGGTATTACGCTTTATAAGTTAGATGGAGCAAGAGTGAGTAAGAAATATAAGCATGAGGAAAAATGGAAAGAGAAAGGGAACAATGAAGGTGCTGTTTAATAAGCAATACTTAATTATTTTGCAAAACAATTAAAAGTATGGAAGAAGATGGGATGCCATTAGTATTCTGAGAACTAGGGTAACTAGTAGCAATCAGATTGCATCATACAGAAAAGAGTTTTATAATTAACTTTTTTCCTTAGTTTTGGTTTCCTTTAAAGGTAACTTGCATTTGACAATGTGGAAGATGCTTAATCCATAACACAACAGTCACATCAGGGTGCCCACCTACGATGACAATCCTTAGAAACACATATTTCATCTTTAGGATTTATATTTTGGTGTCTTATATGTGTGCCCATCTGTTTCCATGGCATACTGCCTACTCAAGGATTGGTAGGACCTTTGGCAGCAGTGGCAACAGCCTGAGGTGCCAGGTAATACTAAATTTAAGAAAGACATCTTGCAGAATTTTCCTTATGACATCTGTGAAGTTGGAAGAGTGCAGGGAAGTCTCTTTTCTGACAAATGTGCACATTGGCTCTCCACGTCTCTGTACATTTTGTGGCACCTGTTCATGCTGGTGTGCCAAAAGATAAAAAATATATATATATATTGAAAAAAAAAGGTAATTCTTTTCAATTTATGGTCCTGTCCTCATATCCAGATATACTGACCAGTGCAATAGTCTCTTGGTGAACCAAAGAGTTCACATAGATTTCATACTTTCTGTATCTTATATCTTATATATTGTGTATGTGTGTGTGTGTGTGTGTGTGTATGTCTGGATCTCAAAAACTTTCTCTTATTTAGCTTACATCTTATACATATTTTGTATATTAACTAACTCATGGGAAAAGACATAAGATGAAGGACAAAAAAGCTGAGATACAGATGTATTCTCAATTTCCAGAAGATACAAGTAATGTGTGAGAGCATTGTTTTAGCAGAGCTTATGTGTTGTACCAAATGTAAATTATCATGTAGATTATTCACCTCAAAAATTCTTTTGTCTTGCATTATATATTTAATTCCTAATCACTTTTGTCATTTTATCTAGTAAATCTCATTACTGGTCTCCTTCTCTTTGGTTACATGTCATAACCTTAGTTAGCAATCACACAAAATGGTTGAGATTAATGTACTTTTAGTAAAATTTTTTGACATAAATCAGTCTTGCTTCAAGAGAAACACAAATTTTCTCATGAAATATAAAAGATTTTGATTTATAACCAAATGTCTGCTCAATGATACCTTCAGTTAAACACTTTCTAAGTTTAATTTATTTTATCTGAACCATCTCTTCTCTGACAAGCCCAGAGATCAAAGAGTTTAAACCCCCTAACACCCTTGTCATAAGACATTTAAGGTACATTCCTCAACCTGCACTTCAAACTACTTTGCATATCTCTCTTCTTAAGAGAATGATAACCACAGTCTTGGCAGTAGCTCGACAAATAGTAACTCACATCACATTTGTGAATTATCTATCTTCACATATTAAAAACTTTTCAGTAAGGGATACACCAGTTTGAAGCATGTTTGCTCTCAACGTTGAAAACAAGGAGCTTGTTTTATCTTTGCTTGATGTCACACTCAAGATCCATCTCAGAGATTTTTGGGGTCCTAATGGGGACTTAAAATTTCACGTTCTACAATGTTGGTATGGGAGAGTAAGCATCTTGACTGCCTAATCAAAATCTACTTAGATTATACATAAACAAACCCTCAATTTCAGATGTTTGAGACTTGAGTTTCTAGCTGCCCATTTTGAAGTGGTTTGATCAGTAAGTCCCTTCAAGAACCACATCATTCTCAGAGGTGATAGTTAGCTTTATTATGTTACTACTTCTTTTAATGATGTTTTTATACTTACCATTTCCATGCAGTAATCAGTGAGCTTTCTAACATTTTCTTAAAAAGTAGCATTGTCTAACACCTTTATGGGTTCTTTCTATCATCCACACATCTAATCTTTCAAATAACATTCAGTATTTTTGTCCTAAGCAAATACTGGGAAGAAAGAGCAGTAGTAAGATATTAGTTGCTAAGGTATATCTTCTGTTTTAACCAAAGGAAATTAATGTATAAATCAGACAGACATTTTTATACAAACTTAGTACATGTTTTTCAGTCATCATACTTCAGAAATATAGAACAGAGGTAATTCTACACTTAGCTGTATTTTGGTCTAACAAAAATATATATTCTTTAGAAAAAACAATACATTCATTTTCTAGAGATTGTTAGGTAAAATAGAGAAAGGAAATTAAAAATGAATCATATTTAAGTATATGATATGAAAAGCTTGAGGAGTACCCTTTAGAAATGAAAAACAATTAAATATAAAAGCATTTTGTATTTGTTGAAAGCATCCAAATGTTATCTGAGAGATTTTTAAACTTCACAGAAAAAAAAAAAACTATAAATCAAGAAACTTTCTAATCACGGTATCATTTGTATTAGTTTACGCTGCTACATCTATGAGAATAATAAAGTACTTCACAAAGAAAAAAAAGTTTGGGGAGGACTAGGAAAGGCATTTTGCTCATTTCAAACCACTTTAAAAATATTTTAGTGATATTCATATAATTTAAATTCTAAACTGTTATTTGATACATATTACATAGCAAATTAAGTAAAATTAATAATGTGTTTAAGCTATATAATCTATTGCTACATACTTTTGCACTGATTTGCATATATTCTATTAAGTGAGCTCCAACCCAAAGTATGAAATAGCCTTTAGATGTCACTTTTCATAGTAATAAGTATATGTACTTATACATAATAAGTATTTGAAAAGGTGTTCCTGAGAAACAGAGATCTAAGTAAACATTAGTAAAATAAACAGAATATACTAAACATTCTAAAAGTATTTTTCCAATCTCTATTTGTAAAAAAAAAAATAGTATTCTTAAAATCTTAATAGTGTCAATTAAAAGAATAAACCTACACCACATTATATTTTCAAATGTAGTACAGAAATGCTAGATTAAGCCTTGGGGAACAAAATATATTACAGGCATGAAAAATGTCTCATTTCTGATGCTGTTTTCAAATGACAGCATAATATGTTATGGATCATTTGATTTTTTTGTATGAAAATGCTATTCAGCACCCAAAAAGGCATATGCTGCTAAAGGCATGTGTTGCACTCCTTTTTATGACAGCTGGCAACAAGAAAATGCCAGTCAAAACACAAAATGTCAAGCAGAAATTTTCCCAATAATAGTAATAGTTTGTAAAAATCATTCCTAAGTAAGCTTCATTAAACGGCTTTCATTAATTCCAAACATCATTAATCAAAAGCAGTTTTAAAAATCTGAAAATTATAACCTAGAAGGGCAGGAGCTCAGAAAAAATCTAACAAGGATTTCTTGCTATTTCTTACAAGACTAGGTTTTCTCCTTCTCAACAACTCCCAGAAGTTGACATATAAAAGCTCTATTTTAAATATGGTAAATGGTGATTTTACAACCCTCTGAGAACTTTTCAGCAAACACAGAGTAACAATATTAACAGCTATACATCTTTAATTTTTTCTATGTTGTCAAAAGTGTGGCTTTAAGCTTACTTTTTCAGCCATGTAGATATTTTTAAAGTAAATATTTATTTACTTATTTATTTTTGCTGAATTGTTTGGCTTTATTAAGCCAAGTTTCTTTTTTACTTCACACACTGGTCCACTTTAACTTATGAAGATTCATGGCAGCTTTGGAGTTTTATAATTTATTAGACTCAAGGACACAGAGAATTCCACCTGGAAGGTAAGATTATTGCTACTTTTTACTTCTACCTCAGCACTTTTTTTTTTTTCTAATTCATTTAATTAAAACGAACAGGGGATTTGAAAAGGGAAACACTAAAATGAACAAAGAAACAATAATATAATATTAGCTAACCAAGAAAGCATATTTCCTATTCATTATTATCTTCTCCAGTGAGAGAAAAATGTTCCTTTACAGGTTTTGAGCTCTTTTTTGCAAATAGAGCTAAACAGAGCTTGTGGAATAAAGTGACCTCATCCTGGTGGCCCTGAACTTTTTACAGAGCTTATGTGCTTGAATTGGTTAAATATAGATTTATTCTCTCCATCTCTCTCTCTCTCTCTCTCTACTTATATAGGTGTGTGTGCTTTTATTTATATATAGATAAATAATTTTACATATATAAATATGTAAATTTATATGTTGATTGTATATTTTATATAGTTATTTATATTATAAAGGTATATCATAATATATAATCATTATAACATATTTATATTGTAAATATAATTTATATACTATTTTATATATAAATATATTTTATTTATATATATATAAATAATTTGGAGGAAACAGAGACAGTAAAGGTTAAGATAGGCAGCATCAACTAGGTTTTCTTAAAATGTACTTATGATTTAGTAGGCAGTATATAAAACAGAAATCATAATATTTAGACATAAAAAGACCCTTGTAAAAAATGAAAAAGCAACAAAAAAATGACATTGAATAAAAATGTGGTGACAGCTTTGAGTGTTAATATTTGACCATGCTGGTGTTACTTTGTTGAAACATGGCAGCTTTCACACCATTTCAGTTTTCTCTAGTGATAGTGGTTCTCAGTGAAACCATGTGTCCTCTTGAGGCCTGGCTTATGAACTGGCATGCAATTTCTTCTGCCATATTTTATCAGCCAATGCAACTTACAAGGCCAGTCCAGATTCAAGAGATGGGGAAATAGACTTAGCCTTTTAAGTACGGTAAACATGCTGTCAGAATGCAAAGGATGACGATCCAGAGAGGAGTGAAGAACTGCAAGCATGTTTGCAATCTACCACAGAAGATTAATTCTGGTTATCGCATTTTATAAAATACTGTACGAATATTCTCCTAAGCCCAAACTGTGTGATAAATGTTCAGAGTGCTGTATGAAACATTTGTTTTTATAGAAAAAGAGACTTCTTAAATTAATCCTATCAATTTTTCAAACAGGAAAATTTTAGGCATGTGAAACATTTCTAAAATATAGGTTTTTTCCCCCAGCTATATAGCAGTTGTGAATATTTCATAGATTAATTGAAGTGATTTTTCAGATTCTAAAAGTAAATGTAATGAAATATAGAAAAAATATATTATATTATGAATGTATGACAAAGATAATAAATAAATATGCACCAAATATGTGAAACATCAATTCTAAATGTTTATTTTATTTTAGTGGAGTGCAATAAAATGCATAACAACTTGAACATTATTTTATTTATCTAAATAGCATCATAAATGTAGATGACATCACAATGATCAGTGTTAGACAAATAGCAATTTCTGTTCACAGAAATTATAAGTATGTATAAATATCCCTGATGGAGAAGAAGAAAACATTTTAATAAAGGTGCATGAACCTGAATTTTTACAAGATTTCTAAAGTGGACAGTTAGAAATATTATGAATCACAATGAATATAGTGTGCATTGTTATAATTAGATGACTCACATGTAAACATTTTCCAATGTGTTATTATGAAAAATATCAATTCTGCAGAAAATGAGAGCATAGAGAGTAATTTCTGTGTATCATAATATTTACCTAAGACTCATTAATGGTTAACATGCCGCATTGCTTTATCTTGTCCATCATTCTTCTCTCTCTCCCCCATCTATCTCTCTCCTACTCCTCTCTTTCTCTCTCCTTCCCCTCTCCCTGAATTTTTTTTCTTAATCCAAACATTTGAAAAGCTTTAGTACCTAACTCTTAAGAATAAGGACAATCTGTTACACGATTACAATAGCATTATATACATAAGGAAGTTAATAAATATTGGTATCACACTATTATCTAACTAAATAGTTCATTTTCCAAAATTTCCCAATTATCCCCAAAGTATCCCTTATCCATTTTCCCCCAACCCAGGATACTATTAAATGTCATACGTTGCATTTGATTTTCATTTATCTTCAGTCTTCTTAATCTAGAAGAGATCCCACATTTTTTTTTTAATTTTACAATATTGATACTAAGAGTTGAGGCCAGTTGGCTTATGGAATTTCCAACAATTCAGCTGTGCTTCACTGTTGTGGCTGATTAGATTCGTTGTAAAATTTTCTGATGGAAAGGTTACAAATGTGATCTTACATTTGATCTAGTATGCTCCTCATCATATAATAGCAAAATCATAGGAGGTTATTATTTTCCTATATTGATTGACATTAATTTACTTGCTCAAGGAGGTAGTTTCTATGATCTTTCCTCTCTGAGAATCATTTATTTCCCTTTGTTAATAATAAGTAAACTATAAGGTGGTACTTCAAGGCAGTATATCGTTCTCCCAAACTTTTGCATATATTGATTTTATAATCAATTCTCAATATATGCCTGAATCTTTTAATACATTAAGGAATGTAAAAGAATGATTTTTAAATCTAACTTTTTTTCCAAAATAAGTAATTCTTCCTTCTTCCTAATTTTGTGATTTATTATAAACTTCTTGTTTTTTTTTTGTTTCAATATGAATATTGTCATCATTATTCCTTTGGATGCTCAAATTGTACAGAATTCAGCCATGGTGCCCTTTACACTTGGGCTATATCCTTCTGACATATCCTCAGTCATGTTGGAGCACTTCCTTGTTTATGGTTTAACAAAATGCTTATGGCCACATTTTTTACTATATTCCTGACATAGTTCATTTTACAGGGGACTAGGGATATTCAAGTACCACTAGTCCTCAGCTTTTCAAAGCTACATATGCATGTACACACACACACACACATACACACAAACAATTGCACCTATATTGATTTTCGAGGAGTGTCAAGTACCCGGTAGCCTGCATGAGAAATTCTTCCATTGTACATCTTTTTGATATGCTTTTTATATCCTTATTATCTTTGGAGGTGGCAAGAAAGAAGAGAGGTATTGTCACATCATAGATTGAATGTCACATTTGATTAGAAAATTTGACAATTATTTTTTTTACAAAATAATATTACATTAAGAGAAAATTCAGTTCACCCAAGGTAAGAGTATGCCTCTAACTTCCACACTCGATCTAATGCACGTTTCTAATAATGTCTCTTGAAGCATAGTTTTTTTTCATTTCTCTTCTATGGATGTGGTGTATAAATATTCAACAATTTTATACTACCTTTCCACTTTTTAAAATGGTTCCATTTGAAATAGTCTTACACTTTGAGAAAAGAAAAGTACAAAGGAGTTTTTCCATGAAATTTTTGAGAGTAAGTTGCTGATAATGTTGCAATATCTCAAATAATTAAGTGCATTTCCTACAAGAAAGGATATTATTTTACATAACTACAAAACACACATCATTATCAAGAGGTTAACACTGATACATTATTACCATTGAAATTTCAAGTTTAGTCAGTTATCCTAATAATGTCCTTTAAGGAAAAATACACTGTCCAAAATCTGTATTGCATTTAGTTGGAATCTTTATTTCTTTCAGTCAGGAACCATTGTTCAGTCTCTCCTTGACTTTATGATGCTGACAATTTTGAATATCACAGGCCAATTATTTTGAAGAATGACACTCAACTTAGGTCTGTCCAGTGTCTCCTCATATTAGCAAAAAGTGTCAGAGAAAAGATGCTATTCTTTTCCTTGCATTTGAACAACTGGCTTACAATTTCATTTTATCCTAGCACTGATGCTTTTAACTTAGATCCTTTGATTTAGGTGGGGTCTTCCAGAAGCCTTATCTATTGCAGAGCTACTCTTTCATTTCTTTGCAATTAAAAAGTAATCTATATAAATGTGCTTTGAGACTCCATGTGTGAGCTCCACACCAGTACCCTCCACTGCATACAGATGCCCTTCACGCCCTTCTTGAGCTCTAGCATTGGCTAGCCCATACTCACCAACCTTCCATCACACACTTACCTGTCTGAGCCCTGCTTTTAGGTTTTTTGTTTGTTTGTTTGTTTAAGGCTACCTCCACATTAACACTTAGATGTTTCTCTCACTTTCATCTATTCTTCTAAGTTTATGTTTATATTTGTTTTGTAAGTGTTCAAGTTCCTTCTCTTTCTAGAGCGCAACATATAAAACAGCATAGTAATTTATAAGAATTTGACCAAAACTGAGTAAATAGGACAGAGGAATAAATAGTTCAATCATTATTTTTTGCATGTATTATTTCTGTCAGATCCTGGTTGAAGGTACCAAAAATTAAAAGACATGGATTTTCTCCATAAAGGTGTATAGAATCTAATGTAGGTGACATAGAAACTAGTAAAGTGAATTTAATATTGTAAGTGACAAAGTGCTGATACATAGATGATGTTATGAAAGATAGGAAAGAGAGAATTTAGCCCAAATCTGAGCCCAAAGTAGGCTTTTGGGTGAAATATCTGAGATTTATCTTGAATTTTTAATGTTTTAGAATCAATTTCTGGTATTTTGTATTCCATTTAGACTTAGTATCATCATCATTACCGACTTCCATGTAATACATATTATATCACTGAAGCTCAGTCCTTTTATCCCATCCTAAGATGTAATGCTTTCTTAGGTTAAGGGTGCTGAGATGTCAGCCGAAGGTATTTACTATGCATTTAAATGTATATTCAGCAATATAAAATCAGGGAACACATTTATTAAACAAAACAAAGTACTTTTTAATAATGATTGTGAATAACCTTTTATCACATAGTCCAAACTGGTTGTGGTAAAAATTCTTATATTTTGTGGGAAAGAATTCAAAATAGACTACATTTTGTCAGCTATCTCTGCTCATAGAGATGTAAACATGTCACAGAATATTGAATATTTTATTGGAGTAAGTTTTGAACTTGCTGAGCCAGAATTTGGGCACTATTAAAAACCTAAATGTTTGCCTACACGAAATATATTTTGTGATCTACCTTAGATTTTTGAGGCTGTATTGGGCTTCAGGTGACCAAAGATAATCTATAACACTTCAATTCTCCATGTTCACAGCCTAGTTTTTCAGATAGCCATGAAAAATTTATAGCCCATGTCCAACTTCCACAAACCCATACCATCTTGTCTAAAGCAGTGTCAACTTATCACAGTTGAGACTCATAATGCTGTTCATTTATTGACCATCAAATTATATATTTGCTACTTGCCTTCTTTGTATTAAAATCTTTTTTTTCCAGAAGAAATCTGAAAAGATTAAAATTGTAATATTATCATCATAGACTGTGGATGCTGCAGTTACCTAAATATAATGAAAAATGCAGAGAGATGATATAGTCTTTGTTATTTTGAAAGAAGTTCCTTGAAAATATCAAATGTGTTTACCTACACTTCAACTTCTATAGTGTTGTCATAGTATAAGGTAAACTATACATTTATAGAAACACTTTAGGAAATTGGGATCAGACAATTAGCAATCCTCTTGAGATGAAGAAAAGGAAAACACAACCACCAATTTTCCAGATGCATCTGTTGAAGTTGACAGAATACCTAGGTAAGAATTTCTAGTTTCTAGATATGCAATAGTCTCCTTAAATCTGCTCTAATTGCCTGTGTAGAGAAGACTTCCAGAAGAGTTGTTTTTCTTTACTTTTTGAGCATTTTTCCACTTCTAATGATAAACTGGTCAGTTCTGAGAATGAATTAACATTTACTTTTCATAAGTAAATCCATTGGCCTACACCGTATCTATATTTGAACCAGATATGGTCATTCTATTCCACAAATTTTAAAAACATTTACTACTATATAGATGAAAATAAACCTGCAAGCCATACCTTTTGTATTTAATTCTTTATAACAACAATAATTCCATTTAAACATTAAATATAAAA
The DNA here is from genome assembly GCF_003676395.1 of Aethalodelphis obliquidens. Classification (NCBI taxonomy): domain Eukaryota; kingdom Metazoa; phylum Chordata; class Mammalia; order Artiodactyla; family Delphinidae; genus Aethalodelphis; species Aethalodelphis obliquidens. The sequence continues at coordinate 18,633,145 of NW_020837950.1, read as the reverse complement.
GATAAGTATACAGATGAAGTTGAATGTGATGCTTAAAAATGGAACATATTCAACTGAATTCTAAAAAGAGAGATAAATCAAGTATTGACAATTATATAATAGTTGGTCTTCCAAAGATAACTTTTCCAAAATAATTAGGCTGAACGTTCACTTTGAGTTTTCTTAAACCCAGGGTGTACATCTCTTTCTTCTTTATGCTGTGTAAGTAAGTTCCAATTATCTATCAACAAATCAACAACAGAGCTGATCACTTAGTAGCTTGAGCAGTGAACTGAAAAGCAAACACAAATGTAGATTATTCCCAATTACGACATTCATTTTTAGCCTTGGTTTATTGGTGTTACTGATGGAATTTGTTTTACTCTTTTATCACTCCTGAAATTTTTGAAAGGGAATATTCATCACGTAAAAAGGCCCTGAGCACAATTTTATAGTCACAAATGTAGATATCATAAGCATAATACTTATTCAGCCATAAAAAGTATAGCTACATAGAGGTTTCGCTCAAACAAGTCTTAATTGCCTGAAATGAGGCTTGCAAAACCCACTTTGGGGTTATATTTCAATAGGAAGCATCATTTGACCTATGACTGTATCCAAAAAAACAACCATATAAACAAACAAAAAAAAAAACACAGCATTATACCAGATAGTGTTACATAAGCAAGGAAGACTTTATACAAGACTATTGCAACAGAAGTCAAGGCTATTGCAATTGGGTAGAGAGATTACATTCAACACTGCTGAAACAAAAAGCAGGAGAGCTTTTAAGCACTGAGGTGAACTCTCAGAAGAGTACTGGAGGACATTACTGGGGGGTTTGGTCAATGTGATTAGATCATCCCTGTTTGCTAATTGACTCTTGTAAAAGTTAGGCTCCTACCCTCCAACAGAGACTGGGAGAATAGAGCAATATATTCCTTAATGTTTACATTTCAAAGGGATGATTCCCTGATCCTTGAGAAAGATCTTCCTGAGTTGTGAAACTGGCCAGAGGCTTTTTAAAAGATTTACATCTCAAAAGTGAGGAGAAAAAAATTTACCTTTGTAAGTTTGCCAAGATAAATTCTCCAAGAAAAATGGTATCAGTGGTCTATAGTCAGGAAGAAAACTGTCTGAAGTTTACTCAAACTAAATGAAGCAGTAAGACCATCTTGGTTATTTAATGATTATCACATACTAGTTACCAAAAAATAACAGCATGTGACGATGATATATTTTAGGTCATATTATCAGTTCATATTCAAACAGAACAACTCCTGTTTAGTTTCTATGTTGTGTGTTTTTTGTGTGTGTGTGTGTGTTTTCTTTTCTCAACAGCAGGTAGTTTATATTTCAAGTAGCATACTAAAAAAACCAAACAATAGGGTAGAGACCTTCAAGATGGCGGAGGACTAAGACATGGAGATCACCTTCCTCCCCACAAACACATCAGAAATACATCTACATGTGGAACAACTCCTACAGAACACCTACTGAACTCTGGCAGAAGATCTCAGGCTTCCCAAAAGGCAAGAAATTCCCCACATACCTGGGTAGGGCAAAAGAAGAAACAGAGACAAAAGAATAGGGACAGGACCTGCACCTCTGGGAGGGAGCTGTGAGGAGGAAGTTTCCACACACTAGGAAGCCCGTTCACTGGAAGAGATGGGGGGTGGGGGCGGGGAAGGTTCAGAGCCACAGAGGAGAGTTCAGCAACAGGGGTGCAGAGGGCAAAGCAGAGAGATTCCCTCACAGAGGATCAGTGCAAACCAGCACTCACCAGCCTGAGAGGCTTGTCTGCTCACCCGTCGGGGTGGGTGGGGGCAGGGAGCTGAGGCTCCGACTTCGGAGGTCGGATACCAGGGAGAGGACCGGGGTTGGCGGCGTGAACACAGCCTGAAGGGGGCTAGTGCGCCACAGCTAGCCGGGACGGAGTTCGGGAAAAAGTCTGGACCTGCCTAAGAGGCAAGAGACTATTGTTTGCTGGTGCGCGAGGAGACGGGATTCAGAGCGCTGCCTAAAAGAGCTCTAGAGACAGGCGCAAGTCACGGCTATCAGTGCAGACCCCAGAGACAGGCATGGGATGCTAAGGCTGCTGCTGCAGCCACCAAGAAGCCTGTGTGCAAGCACAGGTCACTATGCACACCTCCCCTTCTGAGAGCCTGTGCAGCCCACCACTGCAAGGGTACCATGATCCAGGGACAACTTCCCCAGGGAGAAGGCAGGGCGCACCTCAGGCTGTTGCAACCACACGCCAGCCTCTGCCGCTGCAGGCTCGCCCCGCATTACATACCCCTCCCTACCCCCGGCCTGAGTGAGCCAGAGCCCCCGAATCAGCTGCTCCTTTAACCCCGTCCTGTCTGAGCAAGGAACAGACGTCCTCAGGCGACCTACACACAGAGGTGGGGCCAAATCCAAAGCTGAACCCCAGGAGCTGTGCGAACAAAGAAGAGAAAGGAAAATCTCTCCCAGCAGCCTCAGGAGCAGTGGATTAAATCTCCACAATCAACTTGATGTACGCTTCATCTGTGGAATACCTGAATAGACAACGAATCATCCCAAAATTGAGTCAGTGGACTTTGGGAGCAACTGTAGACTTGGAGTTTGCTATATGCGACTGACTGGTTTCTGGTTTTATGTTTATCTTAGTTCAGTATTTAGAATTTATTATCTTTGGTAGATTTCTTTATAGATTTGGTTGCTCTCTTCCTTTTATATATATAGATAGATAGATAGATTTTTTTTCCCTTTTTCTCTTTTTGTGAGTGTGTATGTGTATGCTTCTTTGTGTGAGTTTGTATAGCTTTGCTTTTACCATTTGTCCTGGGTTCCGTCTGTCCATTGTTTTTTTTTGTTTTTTTTTTTAATATACCTTTCAGTACTTGTTATCATTGTTGGATTTGTTTTTTGGTCTGATTACTCTCTTCTCTCTTTCATTTTTCTTTTTTTTTAAATTCCTTTTTATTTTTTAAATTTTTAATATATTTTTAAAAATTTTATTTTAATAACTTTATTTCTTTCTATTTATTTTCTTTCTTTTTTTTTCTCCCTTTTCTTCTGAGCTGTGTGGCTGACAGGGTCTTGGTGCTCCAGCTGGGTGTCAAGCCTGTGCCTCTGAGGTGGGAGAGCCGAGTTGAGGACATCAGTCCACCAGAGACCTCGCGGCTCCATGTAATATAAAACAGCGAAAGCTCTCCCAAAGATCTCCATCTCAATGCTAGGACGCAGCTCCTCTCAACAACCAGCAAGCTACAGTGCTGGACACCTCATGCCAAAAAACTAGCAAGAAAGAAACACACCCCACCCATTAGCAGATAGGCTGCCTAAAATCATAATTAGTTCACAGACACCCTAAAACACACCACTAGACGTGGTCCTGCCCACCAGAAAGACAAGATCCAACCTCATCCACCAGAACACAGGCACTAGTCACCTCCACCAGGAAGCCTACAGAACACAATGAACCAAACTTAGCCACTCAGGGCAGAAATTCAAAACAACGGGAACTATGAACCTGCAGCCTGCAAAAAGGAGACCCCCAAACACAGTAAGTTAAACAAAATGAGAGACAGAGAGATATGCAACAAATGAAGGAGAAATTTAAAAACCCACCAGGCCAAACAAATGAAGAGGAAATTGGAAGTCTACTGAAAAAGAATTCAGAGTAATGATAGTAAAGATGATCCAAAATCTTGGAAATAGAATGGAGAAAATACAAAAAATGTTTAACAAAGACCTAGAAGAACTAAAGAGCAAACAAACAATGATAAACAACAAAACAAATGAAATTAAAAATTTTCTAGGGGCTTCCCTGGTGGCGCAGTGGTTGGGAGTCTGCCTGCCGATGTAGGGGACGCGGGTTTGTGCCCCAGTCCGGGAAGATCCCACATGCCACAGAGCGGCTGGGCCCATGAGCCATGGCTGCTGCGCCTGTGCGTCCGGAGCCTGTGCTCCGCAATGGGAGAGGCCCACGTACCAAAAAAAAAAAAAAGAAAAACAAATTTCTAGAAGGAATCAATAGCAGAATAACTGCGGCAGAACAGAGAAGTGACCTGGAAGATAAAATACTGGAAATAACTACCACAGAGCAGAATAAAGAAAAAAGAATGAAAAGAATTGAGGACACTTTTAGAGACTTCTGAGACAAAATTAAACACACCAACATTTGAATTATAGGGATCCCAGAAGAAGAATAGAAAAAGAAAGGGACCGAGAAAATATTTGAAGAGATTATAGTAGAAAATTTCCCTAATATGGTAAAGGAAATAGTCAATCAAGTCCCGGAAGTGCAGAGAGTCCCATACAGGATAAATCCAAGGAGAAACTTGCCAAGGCACATATTAATCAAACTATCAAAAATTAAATACAAAGAAAAAATATTAAAAGCAACAGGGAAAAACAACAGATAACATACAAGGGAATCCCTATAAGGTTAACAGCTGATCTTTAATCAGAAACTCTGCAAGCCAGAGGGAGTGGCAGGACACATTTAAAGTGATGAAAGGGAAAAACCTACAACCAAAATTACTGTACCCAGCAAGGATCTCATTCAGATTTGACAGAGAAATTAAAACTTTTACAGACAAGCAAAAGGTAAGAGGATTCAGCAGCACCAAACCAACTTTACAACAAATGCTAAAGGAACTTCTCTAGGCAGGATACAGAAGAGAAAGATGAAACCTACAATGACAAATGTAAAACAATTAAGAAAATGTCAATAGGAACATACATATCTATAAATACCTTAAATGTAAATGCATTAAATGTTCCAACCAACAGACATAGACTGGCTGAATGGATACAAAAACAAGACCCATATATATGCTGTCTACAAGAGAACCACTTCAGACCTAGGGACACATACAGACTGAAATTTAGGGGGTAGAAAAAGATATTCCTTGCAAAGGGAAATCAAAAAAAAGCTGGAGTAGCAATTCTCATATCAGACAAAATAGACTTTAAAATAAGACTATTACAAGAGACAAAGAAGGACACTACTTAATTATCAAGGGATCAATCCAAGAAGAAGATATAACAACTGTAAATATTTATGCACCCAACAAAGGAGCACCTCAATATATAAGGCAAATGCTAACAGCCATAAAAGGGGAAATTGACAGTAACACAATCATAGTAGGGGACTTTAATACCCACTTTCACCAATGGACAGGTCATCCAAAATGAAAATAAATAAGGAAACACAAGCTTTAATTGATACATTAAACAAGATGGACTTAATTGATACTTATAGGGCATTTCATCCAAAAACAACAGAATACATTTTCTGCTCAAGTGCCCATGGAACATTCTCTAGGATAGATCATATCTTGGGTCTTGGGTCACAAATCAAGCCTTGGTAAATTTAAGGAAATTGAAATCATATCAAGTATCTTTTCCAACCACAATGCTATGAGACTAGATATCAATTACAGGGAAAAAAAACTCTAAAAAATACAAACTCGGGAGGCTAAACAATACATTATTTAATAACCAAGAGATCACTGGAGAAATCAAAGAGGAAATAAAAAAATAACTAGAAACAAATACCAATGAAAACACAGCTACCCAAAACTTATGGGATACAGCAAAAGCAGTTCTAAGCGGGAAGTTTATAGCAATACAGTCCTACCTCAAGAAACAAGAAACAGTTGAAATAAACAACCTAAACTTACACCTAAAGCAAATAGAGAGACAAGAACAAAAAAAGCCCAAAGTTAGCAGAAGGAAAGAAATCATAAAGATCAGATCAGAAATAAATGAAAAAGAAATGAAGGAAACAATAGCAAAGATCAATAAAACTAAAAGCTGGCTCTTCGAGAAGATAAAGAAAATTGATAAACCATTAGCCAGATTCATCAAGTAAAAAAGAGATAAGACTGAAATCAATGGAATTAGAAATGAAAAAGGAGAAATAACAACTGACACTGCAGAAATACAAAGGATCATAACAGATTAATACAAGGAACTATATGGAAAAAAAAGTGGGCAAACTGGAAGAAATGGACAAATTCTTAGAAAAGCACAACCTTCTGAGACTGAACCAGGAAGAAATAGAAAATATAAACAGACAAATCACAAGCACTGAAATTGAGACTGTGATTAAAAATCTTGCAACAAAAAAAAGCTCAGGACCAGAGAGCTTCACAGGAGAATTCTATCAAACAGTTAGAGAAGAACTAACACCTATCCTTCTCAAACTCTTCCAAAATATAACAGAGGGAGGAACACTCCCAAACTCATTCTACAAGGCCACCATCACCCTGATACCAAAACCAAAGATGTCACTAAGAAAGAAAACTACAGATGAATACCACTGATGAACATAGATGCCATAGTCCTCAACAAAATACTAGCAAACAGAATCCAACAGCACATTAAAAGGATCATACACCATGATCAAGTGGGATTTATCCCACGAACGCAAGGATTATTTAATATATGCAAATCAATCAATTTGATACATCATATTAACAAATTGAAAGAGAAAAACAATATGATCAGCTCAATAGATGCAGAAAAAGGTTCTGGCAAAATTCAATACCCATTTATGATAAAAACCCTCCAGAAAGTAGGTATAGAGGGAACTTACCTCAACATAATAAAGGCCATATATGACAAACCCACAGCCAACATCATTCTCAATGGTGAAAAACTGAAACCATTTCCACTAAGATCAGGAACAAGACAAGGTTGCCCAATATCACCAATATTATTCATCATAGTTTTGGAAGTGTTAGCCACAGCAATCAGAGATGAAAAATAAATGAAAGGAATCCAAATCAGAAAAGAAGAATTAATACTGTCACTGTTTGCCAATGACATGGTACTATACATAGAGAACCTTAAAGATGCTACCAGAAAACTACTAGAGCTAAACAATGAATTTGGTAAAGTGGCAAGTTACAAAATTAATGCACAGAAATCCCTTGTACTCTTATACACTAATGATGAAAAATCTGAAAGAGAAATTAAGAAAACACTCTCATTTACTACTGAAAAACAAAAGAATAAAATACCTAGGAATAAACCTACCTGAGGAGAAAAAAGACCTGTATGTAGAAAACTATAAGACACCAATGAAAGAAATTAAAGATTATATAAATAGATGGAGAGATATACCATGTTCTTGGATTGGAAGAATAAATATTTTGAAAATGACTATACTACCCAAAGCAATCTACAGATTCAATGCAATCCCTATCAAACTACCAATGGCATTTGTCACAGAACTACAACAAAAAAATTCACAATTTTTATGGAAACACACAAGACCCCAAATAGCCAAACAATACTGAGAAAGAAAAACAGACCTGGAGGAATCAGGCTCCCTGACTTCAGACTATACTACAAAACTACAGTAATCAAGACAGTATGGTACTGGCAGAAAAACAGAAATATAGATCAATGGAACAGGAGAGGAAGTCAGAGATAAACCAATGCACATATGGTCAACTTATCTTTGATAAAAGAGGCAAGAATATACAATGGAGAAAAGATAACCTCTTCAATAAGTGGTTCTGGGAAAACTGGACAGCTACATGTAAAAGAATGATAGTAGAACACTCCTTAACACTATACAGAAAAATAAATTCAAAATGGATTAGAGACCCAAGTGTAAAGATGGACAGTGTAAAACTCCTAGAGGAAAACATAGGCAGAACACTCTATGACATAAATCACAGCAAGATCCTTTTTGACCCACCTCCTAGAGAAATGGTAATAAAAACAAAAATAAACAAATGGGACCTAATGAAACTTAAAAGCTTTTGCACAGCAAAGGAGAACATAAACAAGATGGAAATACAAGCCTCAGAATGGCAGAAAATATTTGCAAATGAAGCAACTGACAAAAGATCAATCTCCAAAATTTACAAGCAGCTCATGAAGCTCAATATCAAAAAAACCAAATAATCCAATTCAAAAATGGACAGAAAACCTAAATAGACATTTCTCCAAAGAAGATATACAGATTGCCAACAAACACATGAAAGGATGCTCAACATCACTAATCATTAGAGAAATGCAAATCAAAACTACAATGGGATATCACCTCACACCAGTCAGAATGGCCATCATCAAAAAATCTACAAACAACAAATTCTGGAGAAGGTGTGGAGAAAAGGGAATCCTCTTGCACTGTTGGTGGGAATGTAAATTGATACAGCCACTAACTACTGGGCATATACCCTGAGAAAACCATAATTCAAAAAGAGTCATGTACCACAATGCTCATTGCAGCTCTATTTACAATAGCCAGGACATGGAAGCAACCTAAGTGTCCATCGACAGATGAATGGATAAAGAAGATGTGGCACATATATACAATGGAATATTACTCAGCCACAAAAAGAAACTAAATTGAGTTATTTGTAGTAAGGTGGGTGGACCTAGAGTCTATCATACAGAGTGAAGTAAGTCAGAAAGAGAAAAACAAATACCATATGCTAGCACATATATATGAAATCTAAAAAAGAAAAATGGTTCTGATGAATCTAGGGGCAGGTTAGGAATAAAGATGCAGACATAGAGAATGGACTTGAGGACATGGGGAGGGGGAAGGGTAAGCTAGGATGAAGTGAGAGAGTGGCATGGACATATATACACTACCAAATGTAAAATAGATAGCTAGTGGGAAGCAGCCACATAGCACAAGGAGAGCAGTTTGGTGCTAGGGGAGAGCACCCCTAGAGGGGTGGGATAGTAGACACAAGAGGGAGGAGATATGGATATATATGCATATGTATAGCTGATTCACTTTGTTATAAAGCAGAAACTAACAAACCATTGTAAAGCAGTTATACTCCAATAAAGATGATAAAGAAAACAAAACAAAACAAAAAGGTAGTTATGCACAAAAATTTACCTCTGTCCTTTATTTTCTTTGAACAAGTTATGATTTTTCAAATTCATCTCAAGCCAATATAACTTAACAATTTTAAATTCTATTGTTGATTCTTAGAGGGAATGTAAAAAAAAAAAAAAAAACCCTCAGAAATAAGAAATAACAAACTGTAGCTCAGATCTGTTTCCTTCCATAATAACCATGACAGTCTGTTGTGTTATTTTTGGAAAAGTATTTTGGTACATTTGAAATTTAGGTATTCATTAATGTAGTTGGTTAGATTTTGTGATTCTGAAGCACTTTGTAGGAACTATCAGGATGAACTTTGCTTTATTGTGCAGTTTACTATTACAGGGTTTTATTAAATCTGCTCTCTCCTATGAAGCATATTTTAGAAAAAATGATCTCATCAGTCTTTTGTTTTTTAATGCATCTAATGAGAATAGTTAAAGAAAGCAAAAGACTCATAGATTAAAACTTTTACAAGATGATTTCCATGTTGTGTCTTCAAATTATAATAGGTTTCCAATATATTCATTAAAACTTATTTTGTTCTCACTGTGCAAACACATTGACATACATTATTTCATTTAATTATAATAAAGCTTCTGTGAGGTTAGATATCTTTATGATACCTATATTCAAATAAAAAAAATATTTCTTATGTTGTTAAGGAAGTCATCCATGGTCACCAAGCTATTAAATGGTGAAGTCAGCCCCTTCATGCAGGGATATAAGATTTCAAAACCCAAGTGTTTAACTCTCAGACCCCATTGTCCCTCCTATTAATTCTGACAAGTCATGGATGTTAAATTATAATGGAAAGAAGGCAACAGAAGAAAAGGTCAAGGGAAATATAAATAATTAGAAGAGTTTGAAAATATACTGGAGACCAGTGGAAAATTCAATGAAGCTAAAATATAGTGTCTGTATAGATAATCAAATTAACCCCTTTGATGATAAAATCCAGCTTCATTTCTAGATACAATGACTAAGATTAGGCAATGGATTTGTAGCTTTTCTTAGTAAGAAAATATAAAATAAAATAATTTAATTAAGCCCAGCAGGAATCTTTGAACATTAGCTGAATCAAGTAGTGAAGGATAAAACTTGAACCTGGATGAATCTGAAAGCCATATGTGTGTGTGTGTGTGTGTGTGTGTGTGTGTGTATGTAATTCCTTATACTGTACTCTCATATCCACATGTTAACAAGAATGATGGCTGCCATTTCCTTAAATCGCTTAAATAACTTGAATATTTTAGTAAAACAATGAAAAGATTAAATTGAAGTAAAAAATGTTGCAGGATTATTTCATATTAACTCTGAAAGTGAAATCCTATTTTATATGCATCAGAAGAAAGTATAATCCAATGCAATCCTCTCATGAATACGTTTTTATTACAAATAGTTATCTTTAATACTTCCATTTTGTTTGTGAATCTGAACTCCTGAATATCGATATTTCTTCCAAAGAAGACCTAGTTGTACAGTAAGAAAAAAAAAAAGTGTGTAACCAATTTTTAAATGTCCTTGAAACACTATAGTTTGCAAAATCCCTACCCAAGTATAAAATAAGCTTAGCTTCCAATTAAAATATTACAAGTTTGTACTAAATCTAACCAACAATTTGAAGCCTTCAGTAACACAAAAGTTGTCACTTCTTTTTTAAAAAGGTGGTTGACAATGCCTCACTAAAAATAAATTTTTAAAACTAACTACCTAAGAGCAAAAGAATTCAAAGATAGAAACAATGAAGAAATAAAGAGTACTGAATTAAAACATGTTCTTAGCATCTTCTTTTATTTAATAATACATTAAAAGAGAGGGAGAAAGACCTTAGATGTATTGAAAGTTATGATTCCCTTAAGTATATGATAATTATCCCTTAATTATGATGACAGAAAAATGTTAAAATAAAATTGTTAGTTTAGAAAATTCTTTTTTTTTTTTTGACAAGTATTACTTTGTCATATAATTCAACCTAAAGCTCTTCAAATGCTTCTGGCATTCATTGAATTTCAGAAGTTTTTAATAATATTTCATGAGAAAATCATATGAAGTTTCTCTACATACCCAGGTGATGTTGTCTGTGCCATAGGATATTCCCATCAGTAAAATTAATTAAATATCACTTCCTAACAATGGCAATGCCCAAGCTGGGATGTTCTTCCATGGCCTCATAATTTCAGGATCAAATGTGGAGTTTTATCATCCAAGAGGTTTTTGGACTTTCCGAAGCTCCTAAATATAATAGATTTATCAGTATTTTGGCAATTTTCTGCTTAAAAAATATACATTCATAGTCAGTGGCCTTCAAACTCCATCTTCTTTTTAATGAAATAACTGGAATAATGATTACAATCAACCAAAACAGCCAATAAAAATTATAATGGGGATACTTCATAATAAGGGCTTGGCTTGAATAAGCTTATCCTTAATTAGTGGGGGAAAAAGTTACTCTTTTTCTGTTATGATATGCATAGATATATTTTCCTCTCCTCAATTTTTACCTTTTAAAGAGCATGTTTATATTTTAATGTGAAAACTTTGCTGGTATATTTTATCTGCACTGCTTCTGAATGTTGAGGATTTATCACAGTGAAAGCAGCACCTTCTGCTTAGAGACCAGTCATTCAGAGTGTTTTACATGCGTTGAAAAGAGGCCACCAACTTCATGTGATTCAGATAAAGCAATTTTGTAAATAAAAATCATCTTTATTCCAGCTTTATTAAAAACAGTGGCCTCATTTTTTTTCTATCACTGACAATAAAACTGACCTAAGCATTTTAAAAGTGTCAGAATTATTATTTTTTTCCATAAAACACATTCAACATGGTTGGAGGACAAAGAGAAAGAGGAAACCATGTGAAATGATATTGAAATGAGGCAGGGACTGATCTTTCTGGAATTTATAGATCAAAATAAAGAGTCTTGAGTTTATTTTAAAGGTAATGAAGATCTTTGATTACTTTCAAGTTTGGAATGATATTATCTGATTTAAACCCTCAAGAGTTCAGTGTGTCTGCTATGTAGTGACTGGATTAGGTAAAGACAGAAGGAACGGAGCTTGTTAGGAGACCGTTTGACTAAACCATAAAGGAAATGATGGTGTCTTCAACTACGAGGGTGTCAGTGAAAGTAGAAAGACTTTTAAGCAGCAGGGACAGGATTTCTAGAAGGTCAGGTTGAGAAGATGAGAACAAGGGAAAGAGAGAAACGAGGCATACTTGTTATCGACCAGAGAAATTGGTGCATGCTGATTTTACATAGGAAAATAGGAAACGTGTAAAGGCAGAGTATGAAAGAGATGGGTTATAAATCAAAATGTTATTTGGATATATTAGACTATATGTGTTATTAGAGAGTCTTGTGGAGTATGTGGGAAGCAGTGGAATTTAGCAGTGTTCAAGTCTGTAATTTAGAGGGAGGTCTGAATAGGAGATAACATAGTAGGCATTTCCATCTCCCTGATGAAAGGTAAATCTTAATACACTGAGAAGTAGCTTAGCGCAAGAGCTTGGCCTTTTCCCCTGAGTGATAAGAGAAGCCATTATCAAATTTCAAGCATAGAAGTAACATGAACTGAATTGTTTTTGACTCCTGTATTGACACCTGAAGGGCAGCAAATATGGAAGTTGGGAAACTAGTCAAGAGAAAAAGATGGCAACGTTGATGGCTGACAGATGTAATATATAGGCTTTTAAGAGACAGAGAGGTGAAGAGAATGCCAATTGTGAGTCTGAGCTACTGATAAGAATAAAGTTATTTTATGAGAGGGAGAATATTGCAGGAAGAACTCAGTTTTGGACATGGTAACTTTGAGAAGACAATTGGCTATCCTGATGAAATATCAAAGAAACAGTAGGATATGAACCTTAAATACAGAAATAGTGAACCTGGCTTACCTTTCTAGTTTGATCTCTTGACATTTTCTTAACATTATACAACAAACATCATGAACTATTCTATGCTTTCCTAAATATACCATGCTTTGCAATTTTTATGCTTTCGCAGTTATAATCCCTGCTATATAGACTTATTTCACTGCCTACTCATTTTTCAAGATTTTTCCAATGTCAACTACTTAATGAAGAGTTCCTTGAAATTTACAGGGAAACTTAGGGTCTCTCTTAATATTCTGTATTGTTAATGATAAGTTTTGGATGGTTATTAAAATACTTTGTATCAATTTCCTCAACTCAAGTTCCTCCAGGGAAAATATAATCCTATTTTACCTTCAGATCTCCAAAATATGGAATGAGGCACATAGTAAACACTACATAAATGTTCAGGAAGGAAGGAAATAAAAGAAGGGGGATATTTGCAGGAAAAGAAAGGAAGTAATTCTCATTGGATCCTTCAAATTCTTTTGAACTAAATCAAATTTTAAAATGAATTTATGATTACATAATGTTTATTAGCCCTCCATCTGCAATGAGGATTTTCATACTACATGATTCTTTTATGACTAGATATTGAATGCTAATGGGTAATAAGTTGCTTGTAATTTAGTTTTAAATACATCAGCATATTTGTGTATATGTGTATTTGTGTGTATGCATATGGGTGTAAATTCTTGTCAATTTATACTGCAAGAACCATCATTTACTCTAATCGGAAATTTACACACTTTCCGGGAAGTGAACTAGTATTCAATAAGAAAGCTCATACTCCAGAGGACAATATTATAAATGTTCCAACTATCTTTACCACCAAAGCTTTGTTAATTTTTATAGCAAATTTTAGAAATTGATTTTTATTTGTGATATCTGAAGCCTATTAATTATCATAAAAGATTTTAGAAATGGGTGTTCATTGGTAAAATTATAGGTATTCAGGGCATGTGGATTAATAAATTATTTTAGAGACCCTTTTCACTCTTGCATATATAGCAAGTCTAAGGGTCTGATCTCTAGGGATGGTGCAAAGAATTTATTCCAAAATGTGTCTAAATCCAGCTGTTTATTCATAGGATTCTAGATGCCTCATCCTGTTAACTAAATCCAGCTTCCAAAATATTATAGTGTCTGACACAAGTAAACTTTTCAGGAAACTTATAGTGGGAGAATCTGAAACAACAGTAAAAAGGAATTTCATCATCTGTATTGAACAAGCTGCAACAATATTTTTCATACTAAATATTTGTTTAATAAATGTTTTATACAAAGCAGAATTTATTTGGTGATGAGATTTTGAGAAAGTGACTAACTCTCATTCAGCTTTCACTTGGCGACCACCATTATTAAGAGTTGTCAAGATCAAATTTCCTTGAGTCAGCCTGATTCACTGGGCATGTCTGAAAGTACCTGAACAACAGCTCTATGTAATATGGTGAGAAAAGGCAGAAAGAGAGACGACAGAATTTGGAGACAAAGCACTTGACTGTTGCTGCCTCTGTTGATGAAGACAAGTGTGCTTGCCAAAGCTCTTTCACGAATGTGCTGAAGTGTTCCTCAGCAGACAAACAAAACTTTTGTAAGGTTAGGTAAGATTGAAAACCTTCGACATAATGAAAATGAATCTCTTCTATCTGATGAAGCTCTATATCCCCTCCTCTCTCTCAACAGACCATAAAGAAAAAGTGTTCAAATAAACACAGGCTTAAGCATCCAAAGATTCATTATTCCTAATCTAGATCTTTCCCTTTTCTCACCTTTTCTCAAATTTAGAGTCAGTATTGCCTGTAATCTAAAAGTATTTATTCAAATTTTTTATTTGATGTAACCTTGTTTCTGAAAGAGATTGCAGACTCCTCAAGGTCAGAGGCTTAGGGACTGGGAGAACACTTGACAAGGGGGTGAAATTTGAGAATATAATAATGAACTGACCTTCCCTCTCTCAATGCCTGTAGAAAGGGGATCTTTTCAGAAAAAAAAATACCATAGTCTTCTAAGGAAGCCCAGTCTCACATAGGATTTCCCCATTTGCATATGCTGGATGCCTTGATGAAATTTAGCCTGTTCCTTGATGTACTCGCATCCTTCCCTTTACTGCCGTTCACCAGTCTTCAGGTCACAGGTCCCTCAGCATCACAATTTGTGTGATGGGTGTTGTCTAGAGTGCCCTAAGAATTCTTCACTTCTCTCCACTTAGGGGTTCTCGGTTCTCTCCAAAAAGAGACTGGTGAGATTGAATCTTATGACTTTGTTGCCTTAATTATCGATGTTCTGGTGTTCCCCACATAGATATTTATGAGTTACTGCTTCTGCTTATTAATGTAGCACCGCAGTCAGTTTTCACCACAATTCTGAATTCTAAAACTGCATGATTAACGTACAAATGCTATGGCACATGACTAGACCACATAAATGGGAATCATGCACTACATAGAAATATTCTTGCCCACTCAAATGTAAACCCCATCGAGGTAGAACAATATCTCCATTGCTATGGTAAACAGAAAAAGGCACCCGCCCCCAAGATGTTCACATCATAATTCCTGGAATGTGAGAATATATTTTACCTTAAATGGACAAAGAGATTTTTCAGATTTCATTAAAGTTAACAGCACTGAGTTGGGAGATTATCCAGATGGGCTGATTCTAATCACAAGTCCTTAAATGTGGAGAAACTTTCCAGGCTGTGGTCAGAGAGGGAGCACATGACTACCAAGGAAAGTCAGAGATGTGTTTTATTGCCAGCCTTAAAGATGGAGTAAGGGGTCAAAAGCCAAGAAATGCCTCTAAAAGCTGGAAAGGTAAAGGAAACAGATTTTTCCCTAAAGTCTCCAGAAAAAAATTCAGAACTGCTGACACCTTGATTTTAGCTTGTGAGACCTGTCTTGGACTTCCGACATACAGAACTGTAAGATAATAAATGTGTATTATTTTAAGTGAACACGTTTGTGGTAATTTACTTGTTAAAGCAAGTAACAGAAAAGTAATACAGTTGCTTAGCACAATGTGGGAAATCTGTAATTATTTATGAAATGAATGAGTGAATGAATCTATTATACAGCTCTGTAGAATGTTTCAATATTATACAGTCTAATGTCTAATGTACTACACAGTTTGTATTGCAATTATTTAATGCATTTTTGTGTAGTTGCATTTAACTAATTTGTTGTAGTTAGCCAATATTTTAATTATAATTTTATTTAATATATTTTCTATTCTTTGCTCAAAAGTCTATTATATTTTCATTTGACCACTAGAAATTAGTTTTTCCAAGCACAGAACAAGTCTTGCATGGATACTCAAAAACATCACATTCTTATCTTTCTATCAGGACCCTAAGTGCTTATTGCAAAATTGATTAAAAATCATATTTAAATTCCATTGTCAGTCATTTCAATCACTGTTTTGCATGTGAAATCAATTCCTTGGCCTCTCTCAAATGTTACTTCTATGGCCAAACCCAGCCTTTTTAAAATCTAACTCTCCTCTTAAACTTCTTGCTATATGTGTACAACTGGTCTCGCTTTATATTCTTGTTCATTTATCTCAAGCGGGCTCTTACAATTGTCTAGTAAGTATACTGCTGTTCCATACTGAATTCACTCCCCCAACTTCTTAAACATTATTCCTTGATTTCTTTCCTCTTCCCAGCTATTTCCCACCTCATTTCTCTTCTTCACTCTCACCTGGTGTCTGTACTTCCTACTTTAATGAGAAAAGTAAAATAAATAGAAAAAAAAATTCCACCTACCTACACTTGTGCCCAGACACCCACAAAAATGCTCTTCTATTCTTATGGATGAAAATCTAGCTAAGCCCAAACTCTCAATGTGAACTGTTAAAGGGTAAACTGAGGTGTATGACAAATTTTGAGTTTATTTGAGCAAAAATTTATTCGGATCAGGCATCATCCAATCTAACAGATAGAAAGGAGCTCCAAGGAGCTATACAAAATGAAAGACTTTTATAGGCAGAAGGGAGTGGGAACAAGAAAGCTATACTAGGCAAAAAGCAGGTTGGATATTGCAAGGTTATTGTCCTGTAGGGGATGGAATGGGTCATTCAGGCAGATGACCCAACTAGTGCTGATCAGGTGATTCCTGATTGACTGGTTTAAGATTTCATTTCTGGGAGAGTCAAAACAGTAATTAAGTCAAGTCTCTACTGTTGACCTGGAGCTTAGCATAAGCCACTCCATTTTAAAGCTGTTTGTTGTCTTGTTTTTTAACAGTACACTAGACCCCATCATCTCTCAGTGACTCAAAAATTCTCTCTTTCTTCTCTATTACTAACTTTCCTTTCAGAAGAGTACATACATTTATTTACTCAGTACATCTATTTAAATGCCTAATAGCATCTCACATTTAATAATACCAAAACTGAGTTCCTGATCTTTGATCTCAACCCTGTACCCCCCCCCTCAGTAAATGGCAATATCATTCTTTCTGATGAGCAGTTTCCAAACGCTAAAGTCAATCCTTGCCTCCTTTTTCTTTCACCCCCAATCTAAGCAATCCAACACCTTGTTTTGCTTTAACTTCCAACTGTATACAGAATTTGGTTAACTTCATTCTGTGACCATCAACCCTTTGCCTTGATTCTTGCATTAGCCTCCAGACCATCTTCCTGTTTCTTCTCTTGCTTCCTTACTGTATAAAGACCATACTCTATACAAGAGTTTGCAGCTGTAATGACTTGTTAACACTTACTTAGATTATGCTAGAAATTCACTCAAAGTCTTGCATCTTTTTCAAATTTCATTTAGTAAAAAAAAACCTCCAAAGCTTAACAACATCTGCCCCCTCAACCCTCATTTGTTAACTTTCTAAGGTCATCTCTTACTTTTCTCCCTCTTCCTCACTTTTCTTCTGTCCCTGTCTGCTTTGCTGTTCCTTAAAAATATCCAGCAGAGGGTTTCCCTGGTGGTGCAGTGGTTGAGAGTCCGCCTGCCGATGCAGGGGACACGGGTTTGTGCCCCGGTCCGGGAAGATCCCACATGCCGCGGAGCAGCTGGGCCCGTGAGCCATGGCCGCTGAACCTGCGTGTCCGGAGCCTGTGCTCCACAGTGGGAGAGGCCACAACAGTGAGAGGCCCGCATACAGCAAAAAAAAAAAAAAAAAATAGGGAATATTGTATCTTTCCAACATTCCCTTTATTTGAATACAATTCATGGAGGGGAAAATATTTTATTACCATAAAGATTATAAAAATTTAAAAGGTACTACTAATTTAATCTTCTTGACAACTCCATTAATTCATTAGGTTTGCCATTTTAATTTGAAGCAAAAAATAAAAACCCATAAATCGAGACACAGAGAATAATTATTAATGTTACCACATATAGAATATTTCTATGAAAGACACTAGGAAAAGCCCTTTACACTTAACATAAGAGACAGCTACATTTCCAGTACTAGGTAGTGGCAGAGTGAGGTTGGAAGCTTGGTATCCTCATGGGAGCAGACAGGGTACCTCTCTATTCAGCCTGGTCTACTATAGGCAGAGGGTAGCTCAGAGGCAAAGATGAGAAACTCCCTTTATTGTTAATCTGTGGAGAGTCTTCCTGACCCTCAAGTTTTTGTTTTAAATAAAATCATCTTCTCAATCCAATTGATGTGTACAGAAACAATCTAAATGCCAAGTGGCATATTGCAAAGTGACTATAGTTGCAAAATCAGACATTTGTCCTGCCTGTTTAAACAAAGTTGACAAAGTAAACTCAGAAGGGCTTTTAACATGACATTTGCCCCTTACTTCTGTTCTCATCACACCTGCTTCTATATCAATTTCCTTCACAAATCTGTGAAAACTTCAGAACAGGTGCTGAATCTTTTTAATTCTTGTTTTCAGTATTTGGAAAAATGCCTAGAAAGTAATAAGCATTGGTTCATGCTTTGCTGAACGGATGAATAAGTGTTCCCTGCATCTGAGTTATGTGTATCACAATTTCAAGAGGCCAAATAGAGCTGAATATCCATATATTAATATCTTATAATTTCATATATTGTTTCAAAACTCCACAAGATTTTCAGTTTCCATTCTTTTCTTTCTACAAGCTGCATTAACTTCTGTAATTAAAGGGAAAAAAAAGGTGGCCTTTTTACTTTAACAATGTAAACATCTTAATGTTCTCTGGAGATAAACTATAATTATAATGAGTGGTTCTTCATGCAAATATGGTGCTTGAACCAGAAGGATAATCATTTTCCTCTGTAGGATGAATGCAAATTTAACTACTATTTTGGAATGTGGCTACAAATTCTACACATATTTGTATATCCAGATAATACTTATAAGCAGTAACACAGAGAAAGCATTATACTTTGTGATAAATGCCTAATTCCTTATGGAAGAAATTATTTTTTAGGAAGAATGAAATTAAACAAGAACTTGAATGTCTATAAAGCATGTTGAGAGTTTTGGTTCTGAGATACCTCCCGTTTGTTGAATAATGTTGGTACACATCAACTTTTTTGAGTCCATCTCAAATGAGAAGCCTGTTTTCAATGCTTGTAAAAACTCATAGATATGTACAATAATTATCTCTTTTATTCCCACAAGAAAACAAACTCAAAGAATTATTTTTTTTTCTCTTTAAGGTTATATCCTGCTCTAGTGTGATGAAGACAAGATTCAAACCCTTGCTTATTCAACTCTAGCCAAACTAAACCATTATAACATGCTGCCTGCTCAAAACTTAGTGAGTGCTTACCACAAAGCAATCAATTTCAATGTCTCTCTGTGTCCATTTGTCTGTCTCTCTCACACACACACACCCACACATACACAGGCATACACCAAACACACAATCTCATGAGGTAGATGTAATTACCTAAATAAGTGATTAAATAAAAAATTAACTATGCTAAATAACTGTTCAGGATCATTTTGATAGTAAGAGATAAGGAATTATGATTCAAATTTGTCTTATTCATAATCCACTGTATTTAATCACAGTATGTTAAAATATCATATAAATCGCTTTGATTAAAAAATTCCCTAAAAACATGCTTCTGATTACATTTCATGATTTGGGCATTCTGAGAATATTGCTTTTGTTTTCAAGCTTGTGTTAGTTGAATGCTACATTAAATTACCCAAATGTTCAATTCCAATTTTGTCTTACCACCAGAAGAGAAATTGTTATTGGAGCAATGTGATTCTATCACTGTAGACTGTGAGAGAAAAATATATTTAGATATATTTAATATATTTAATATGTGTAGAAACCTTAGTTCTCATGAACATATAGGTTGTCAGATTATCAACTGGGTCATCAGAGTGGGATTAAAGGCAGTTTATAATATTGGAATGTATGTTGTAAAGTTCTTAATAAATTGCATTTCAGAATAAGCATTAGCAATGGATTAGTAAAGAGAATTCTAAACTTATAAATGATATACTCAGATTCAAAGTTTCAGCTCTGTCATTTACTAGGTCTTTGAATTTTCAAAATGCATTTTCTTTTTCTGGGCCTCAAGATTTTGTTTGTTTGTTTGCTTGTTTTTATTTATCTGTTTGTTTCATCATATAATGAAAGTCTAGAGTCAGTGACCTCTAAGTTTCTTTTTTCCTACTGTCCCTAGCATCACAATGTATTGAAAACATTCTGCTAGGTCAATATTAGTAAAGCAGAATGAATATAAATGTTCTGCTCACACTTATGCATACTATGAAAATCATGAGTAATGAATACTAAACTCACATTTCTTATTTATGTATTTCTTGATCTCATTTTGTGAATATTCCCTTTGTAGTAGCCTCTGGGCATAAGAAGAGAGACAATATCTGCAATCTTAATTGTATATCAGAATGATAAACTCACAAACGAAAATCTTGTCTTGTAACTTTAATTCACTCTAAGCTTGTTAGAAAGAATATACCAGAGAATATAACAGCTCTCATCTCAAGTCATGGTATTACATGAACTTCTCAATTCCCATGTCTACTAATATTAATACATTTAAATGCACATTGCCTATTTTAGAAGAAGAGCTAAGATATATATTTTAGTTTGATTTAAGATACTTCTGTGTAGTTTATAAACTGTGTAGTTTATATCCACTAGATATAGTTTATAAACTGTGTAGTTTATATCCACTAGAGACCTATTTGAACTATCTCTATTAAACACATTTTAATAAGTTGGTCTTAGATAATGTCCAATGTCCATTCCTGAGGTTTTGATAGATAATTCAATTTCCTATTACTTAGAGTAATTACCTTGTCCCATAACTAGGTTTACTGTGGGTGGAAAAAAAAAACTTAAACATTGTAATTGCTTCTTAATCTCAGTATAGAGAATTATATTTTAATATTATTTAGAATTATTTTTGTCCATACTTTTAACAGATTTCAATATTGCAATTATTTCCTGGCCTATCTCTTTACACAATATAATAGTATATCAACATGAGAGCAAAAACAAAAAGAGTTTTATTAACAGCATGAATATTTAATGTACTTGTAGAATTCTAGAAAAGGCAATGACAATAAGATAATATCTGTATAAGGATAGAGTGCAGATAAAGGGAAGAAAACTCAGGTAATAGGCATTTACCATAGGAGAGGTGGTTTGCTGTTTTTACAGACATATCTTCAGTTAACTTGCACCAAAACTCCATGCAGTGAATCAATTATATTCTTTTCATGGATTAAGAAACAAAAATCTGAAAAATTAAGTTTGTTTTATTTGTTGGTTTTGTTTTTTGTGTTTTTAAAAATTAGTTGTTTATTGTTTCTACATTGATAGGATAAATATTCATCTGAATAAGGCAATCTTTTACTTAACTTACTGGGCAGGGATACTTTATTTCTTTACATCACCTATCCTAATATTGCTAAATTTCACCTTAATAGAAAAGTAAATTCAAAGAGTTATTTTATTTAGCAAGATTGAAAATAAAATTGACATAAATTCATAGGAGATCTTTAGTTGTTAAAAACAATTCCTCCAGCTATCAGTCCAAGGCTGAAAGTCAAAAGCTAGTTAGCCATTGAAGATGCTAACTGGCATTCAATTCTGACACTGGTATTTTAAAAGATGTCACAAATTCTTTGCTATGTCTCCTATGAGAAGTGAAGTCCATGTCCTCTCCCCTTGCATCTGGACTCTGTGACTTCTTGACCAGTGAAAGTTATGCTCTGTTAGTTTCTAAGCCCAGATCTCAAGAGATTGCCTATTCTTACTTCTTGCTCTTAAAGCACTTGCTCTTGGATATCTGAGCCATCATTTAACATCCCAATTACCCTGCTGGAGAGACCCTTTGAGAAGCCCTGAGGCCTAAGAGGAAGAAGCACCTGACTGATACCACCTACCTTCCATTTCTGTAAAGAACAAGGCAAGGGTATGAATGTCTTAAAGCTGACAGAGCAGCTCAGTCTTCAGTCATGTAACACAGTGATCCCAATGCCATGTGGAGCAGAAGAATCCCTCCTCTGAGCTTTGCCTGAATTCCTGACTCACCAAAATTCAAACTAAAGTAAAATAGTTGTTTTAAATCACTAAGTTTTGGGCAATCTGTTAAGCAGGTATAGATGAGTAGAACAGATGTTCATTCCAAGATAAAACTGCCACCTATGAAAATACAAAAGTGATAATACATTTTTCTAATAAAAAAAATTGAAGGAAACTATTGACTATAAAACTAGAAAAATATAGAGTGAATATAAACTTCACAAAATTCCAAATTATAAAAGTAGAGAGCTTATTTCATCTTAAGAAAATATAAAATACTTTAAAAAACGATACTATTAAACACATGGGAAACCAAAAAATGGAAATGCATACATTCTATATATTTTGTGGATCATGAGATAAAGTTGTAGATGTTCAAGTACAAGT
This sequence comes from Aethalodelphis obliquidens, assembly GCF_003676395.1. Classification (NCBI taxonomy): domain Eukaryota; kingdom Metazoa; phylum Chordata; class Mammalia; order Artiodactyla; family Delphinidae; genus Aethalodelphis; species Aethalodelphis obliquidens. The sequence continues at coordinate 18,610,577 of NW_020837950.1, read as the reverse complement.
CAAATAATTTGAAATCAGTGTAATGGGAAACTACTATATCTTAAGAGATCTTAGCACAGCTCTTAGAAATATATTACTGTCTAGATTTATCTCATAAAACATAGTTTTAAAGTAATTGAATAAGTTAATTCTCTCAACTCATATTTATATTTTTCTAATTTTCATCTATATGATTGCATTACATCTCTTATAATTTGCATAATATGATGGAAGAATACATAGATTGATAAGTAAATGGATAGATAGCTAGATGGATAGATAGAGACAGACCAGAAAGAATAAATGACATAAATTTGGAGGGGTAGAAAACAGTAAACATATTGAAATGTTCTTCAAATTGAACATTTAAAACATATTAGCCCTGTATAGATGCCAATATGTGTAAATATTGAAATATAAAGAAAATGCTAAAAATGAAGATATAAGTGTATATACGTACATATGCACGTATAAATAAAAATACATAAACCTATATTACATATAGATTTTTTCCCCTCATACCATATATGTACCATGTTGATGATCTCTTATTAACTAGCTGGATGACCAGGATAAAAACCATTTTATTTCTATGAGTTTCAGTTTCTTCAATTGTATAATGAGGAGTTTTATGTAGTTAACTTCACTTTTCCATTATCTTTAAAACTATATCAATTGTAAAGGCTATCTTCTAAAAGGTAATTAACTAAACCAAAAGAGATTTTAAACATTTTTGTCATAAATTTTCCTGGTTAGTAAATTTTAGCTCTTACTGAAGTTTTTCAAAACATTTCATTTAATCTACCTAAGAACACTCTTAACTCCCAATTTTGTGTTTCTCAAAAGAGAAACTGAATTGTTTATTTATTATGCTCATGTATCTAAACAGAAAAAAGTAAATTCTGTAATGTTTCTATTATCTATATGGCAGATATCAGTAGAGACGTAAAAAGCAAAAGCATACACAGAAACTTGATACACCCAGTGGAACAATCCCGTTGGCTGTTTTGCTAAATTTTTTAAGTTCCTTTTGCTGCAGTTGATTTTTTTTCAGTGGATCACTTAACCAGACTTCAAATTTCTGCAATGGATGGCAGCTGAGACAAACAACTCCAGGAACCTCAAGAAAAGTATGTTACAATTTTCTATGTGTTTTCTAGTACAAACATCTTTTCCTTGAGATTCCTGGAGTTGTTCTGGTGTTTCCACTAGACTTAACTCCCATTTTCTTTCCATTTCTTACTCAAGATGGTTTTAGTGGGTTTTGATAACTTGCGACAAAGTTTTGTGACTAACACAATGATTAACAAATATCCTGTTCTTTGTTTTTACAATTTTTTCTAGTTTATGTGTCTGCTCTATTATAAATTATCTACATAATATAAACTTTTCAATTGAAAAATCTTAAATTTCTAAAAACATAATTAATGTGTTTTGTTGCTTGAAATCTTGTTGCAGATATCTTACATGGATTTATGTTATATAGAAGTGATAATTATTTGTGATCAGTATTTTGCACTAGCAATGAAAAATAAATATATAATTCACATTTGTATAGTTATGTATAATTTATAATACAGTATACAATCTAATGTATAATTTATTACATAACATATTTTTATAATGTATGATATAACATATAATTCATGCATACAATGTTTAGACATTGTTCACTCAATTTTTTAAAACCTCAAACCATAATGCCTAATACACTCAGATTTTGATAAGATGTTACTCAAAAATCCCCAAGTAAAATAAATCTTTTTGTAATTTTATATCATGGCTATAATGAAGACTCTAGATTTTGCATCCCTACAAGTGAACATAACATGCTGGAATCTTGATGCAGACGTATACATTGTCTTGCTGTTTCTTTGAGAGCAAGCACTGCTTTCACCTAAGTAGTTAGAGTGTGATTCTATTTTGGTTGCAAATATAAGCAAAGTAAAATATTAAATTTGTGATAATGTTCTGAAAAATTATATTTTATGTTATTATTGTTTTTAAAATTTAAAAATTATTTCAATAAAATCATTGACAGGTAATTTAATTTCTCAAATACATTTAGTTGACTTGTATTTTAGTATTGATACCATTTACAATTCACTATGCTATTAATTATATTACTTTCTGCCACATGATAATATACTTGTTTTAAATGAATCAAAACAACATTATAACATTTGGCAAGTTTTCAGGAACCTGATCTGTCCTTGTTCTTTGCCAAATTAGTTATTCTTAATAAAGCATGGTATTATGAATATAAAGCACTTAGCATACTGCCTGGCACAAATTAGTAATTCTGAATATAGAGTGATAATGTATTAAATATTAATTAACAAGATTTAGAAAAACAAAAGAAAAGCCAAGGAAGTCAATGTATGTAAAGGACAACAACTAGTTTTCATTTAGCCTATGGCCACAATACCTCTATTGGAGGTTGACTGTAAAGTTCTTATCTATCTATTTATTTAAAATAAAATAATGACAACCCTCGTATATACCTGCCATGGTACAGGGTGCTGTGTCAAGTACAGCACATATAGACATGAATAACATACATACATATTATCTTAAAGAATTCTAAGGAAGTTCTTGGTTTATCTGATAAGAGACTGACACGTAAATTTAAAAGTACATTAAAATTTCATTTCACATGTAACTGAGCTCCCAATGGAATCCTTGGTTTTTTCACTCTGCAGTAACCTTGTGAAAGTAACCCTTTGCAAGTAATCTATTCTTGCTAAGATTAGATGACCAAAAAATAATCTAAAAAACATCATACCCAGAATTAGAGATTCTATTGAAATATCAAGGAGTTCATGGAAAATTATTTTCCTTGTATGCCATATGACAACACAATATAAATGATAGGTGTTTAAATAGATACATAGATAAATAATCTCTGTTCCTTTCTCAGGAGATATTCTCTGGCCACCAGCTACATCACTACATTACCTTCTATCTTTCCCTTTCCCTGTCCACAAATAGCATCTAAAGTTTGCTCTTCCTTCCTAAATAATTCAGTGCTATCTTTCAGATTGCACATGCCTTGCAGCAAAACAAAAATTGTCTAGTTACTGGCAAAACCAAGTATTCTAGGAAAGCTTTCAATTGATTATGCATTGTGTCCTAAGTATCTCAAGGGTGATATTACCTGCAACACATTCTTTTATTCTGGGGATGGAGTGGAAGAGTAGTTGGAAATTTCAATGCTAAGAAAAAATGAGATTTTTCTCTTTATGTGTACTCAGTACACTACATTTTCTGAAGTTTGAATTGGATATATTATACAATTGTATATGTGTCAGGGTGTGTGTGTGGGTCACATTTAGCTGCTCATGGGGCTGAGATTGTTTCCCAACAAAGGATGTGACAATTGGATTGCAAGTCAGTATTTTACATGTGCTACTAGATTATGTAACCTTTTTAAGGCATTATCCATGTTTCATCCATTTGTATATTACATACTATCTTAACACTTGCAAAAAGAAATGTTTCAACATTTGTGTGGAAAAAAAGAAAATGGCAGAAATAACTGTACTCTTCAGGGCCTCTTTTCAATTGTCTGGTTGAATTTGATGGTTTGTTATTTAATTAGGAAAGTTATTTAATTCATAAGATGTATAGTTGACAGCACTTCAGTACAATATTAGGAGATGTTTCTTCATGGGTCTCTTGTGCTTCTGCATCACTAATGACAAAGCCATTGCATTAGTTATCTCTTTTTCTGCATAACAAATTTCCATAGATTTTGCAGGTTAAAAGAGCATACATTTATTATCACTAATCTTCTGTGGGTCAGAAGTTCAGGCACAGATTAATTGAGTCCTCTGCTCAGAGTTTCACAAATCTTCTATCAAGGTATTGGTCAAGCTGCTTTCCTGGAGGTTCAGCTGGGAAGAATTTACTTCACAGTTTATTCAGGATGCTGTCAGATTTCATTTTCCTGTAGCTGTATGAATGAGGGCCCCAGATCCTTATTGGATTTGGGTAGAGGTTCTCCTCATGACCCAGTGAACATCAAGAATTACTTGTTACATGTTCTTCTCCATCACCCATAACATCGCTATTTGCTTCTTCAAGGTCAGCAGGGAAGTTTTTCTCTGCTGCATATTATCAGGATGGAGTCATATACATAATATATCATGTATCATATAGCATATAACATAATGTATAATATAATGATATATCATATGGAATGTGTAATACATAACAGACATGTATAATATATAGCATAATTAAAGTATAAATTATAATTTAATATATAACATACAATGTATAACCTAATGCATAACATGTGTACATAACATGTGTGTGGCTTATATTGCAGCCAAATCTAAAGAGTGGCATTCTATCAACTTTGCCATATTATATTGGTGAGAAGAGAGTCACAGTTCCTGCCCAACTCAAGTGGCAGGAATTATGGTCACTTTCCAGTGTGTTTGTCACAAATAATAACAGCTTTTATTTTTTCTAGACTATCCCTTTAGAAAAAAACATATATATATATATATATATATATATATTCATTGTGCTGTATATTGGATCACCATGACTTATTTATTTTAAAACTGGAAGTTTGCACCTTTTGACCCCTTAACCCATTTCACCTATAGTGGGTATACCAATTTACATTTTCACCAACAGTGCACAAGAGTTCCCTTTTTGGCCACATCCATGCCAACACTTGCTATCCCTTGTCTTAATGATGGCAGCCATTCTAAAAGGTGTGAGGAGATATATCACTGTGCTTTTGATTTGCATTTCCCTGATAATTAGTGATGTTAAGCATCTTTTCATATGTCTATTGGCAATCTGTTTGCCTTCTTTGGCAAAAATGTCTGTTCAGATCCTCTGCCCATTTTTAACTGAATTGTTTTTTGGGTTTTTTTCTTTTCTTTTTCTTTCTTTTTTTTTTTTTATTAAGTTTGTCAGGAAAATGTTAATTGGTTGATCTAAGAAATGGAAAATTTTATTTGAGCCAAATTGAGGATTATAATCCAGGAACAGCCCCTCAGAAAGCTCTGAGAACTGTTCCACCCAACAAAGGTCAAAACACAGTTATATAGGTTTTTGAGACAGAAGGCTGTACTCTAATTGATGTATTATTGACAGTTTACAAAATCCAGATTTGCAAGTACAATGATGTGGGTCATTGTGACCCCTTACAAAATGAAGAGGGAATGTTATCTTTTAATGAGTTGTCTTATTGGCCTAGGAGAATGTTGCTTTTTACGGTTGAGCAGGTATTTCTTCAGATGGGGGAAGTTTGGTTGATGCATAATGCAGATACAGAATGCACAGTGGCAGGGAGAGAGGAGGCCAAAGGGCACAGAAAAATTTTTATGTTTAAATTTTTCTTGTCTTTACATAAAATATGAATTTTATTTCACAAGTTGTTTGAGTTCTATATATATTCTGGATATTAACCACTTATCAGATATGTGGTTTGCAAATACTCTTTCCCATTCAGTAATTTGCCTTTTTATTTTGTTGATGGTTTCTTTTGTTGTGCAGAAGCATTTTAGTTTGATGTAGTCCCACTTTCTTATTTTTGTTTTTGTTGCTTTGCTTTTGGGGGTAGATTTAAAAAAAAAATTGCCAAGACCAATGTCAAGGAGCTTATTGCTTATGTTTTTTTCTAGGAGTTTTATGGTTTCAATGAAAAATGTCATTGAAATTTTGATAGGTATTGCATTGACTCTGTAGATTGTTTTGGGTGGTATGAACATTTTAACATAACATAACTTAAACTATGTTTTTAAATATGATCTTTTAAAACGTTATTTGAATAGCAAGCAGCCGTGAAAGATAGAAATAGTGTCTCCCTCAAGGACAGAGGACAAATTTGTTTCCCAAACAAGGTAATAAAGACAGTTTATCCTTCCATGGCAATGATTAGGCAGAATTGCTTTAACTCTTTAAAAGATTTCAGTCTCTTAAACGTAGTGCTCCTCAGCTGTTACACAGATTCACTGTATGACAGCATGACCTGGGCCACTCTGCATTGTAGCCATGGGGTTTGACGTATGTGTCAGTGGTCAACAAGACTATCCTTGGCCTCAATGATTTGTTAGAAGGACTCACAGGACTTAGAAGTTCTTATATGGATGGTTATAGTCTACTACAATTAAAGGATGAAGAGTAGAATCAGCAAAAGGAAACGGCATAGGGGGCAAAGCCTGGAGGAAGCCAAGCCCTCCCCTCCCAGTGGAGGTGCAGAGAACACACTTAGTCCGCCATCAATAATGAGTAAGAAGAGGACACATACAAAGTACTGCCAACCAGAGATGCTCACCTGAGCTTGGATGTGCAGATTTTAAACTAGGGGATACTCATTGGGGTGTACAATGCTTAGGTGACTGCCTCAAGCTCTAGACCCTTCGAGAAAAAGCAGATGCTCACTGTAAATCATATTGTAAAGCATAAACTATCTGGGCAGACTAGAACAGCTTGGGTCAAATCCTCAAATGTACAAAGGTATTCATCAGACCACTCCAACAGTTTAGTTCCCAGCAGTCAGCCAAAGATCCTGCAAATAGCTTTTTTTGTGGGAATGTGCAGGGTTTGAACAACCTAAGACTGCTGAGTTACTCCTTTCCTTCACTTGGGACATGAGAAACTAATACTAACATGAACCTCATGGTGTCTGTTATGTCGTGACTAACAGAGTCCTTTGTCTCAGAACCAGGAGTCTTGTCTTTTGCCAGCAACTATGAAAGTGCTACAGCCTAATATTTTTATTTTGCAGGCAAGGAAAATGTCCAGACCCTCCACAGTTCTTGATGGTCAATTGTACTATCCTGAGTAAATAGTGTAGTGAGAAGACCCAAATCTATCCATCTTATGTGCAGACCTGACCTTTTTCCTCAAAAAGTTTTGCTTCATAAATTGAACCATCATTCAAAAATGTAAGTTAATTGAAAAAGACTTCCTTCAAAGAAAGTGTTTAATTGAGGTATATTTATTAAAGTAACGTGTGTTAATTTGCTTTTACAATTTTAAATAAAGTTATGTTCTTGTATTTAAATATTCTTATTCACAATTAATATAGTAAGTAAATGTTAGTTTCTGTTATATAATGCTGATTCCATCTAGCTATTTTGTAGCATTTCATTTTACTTCTTATTTTATTGAACTGTAAGATAGTAGATGCAAATTATTCTATGTACAAGATAATGTATTTGTACATTAAATTAAGGATAGAAGTTATGGAAAATAAATGATTGTCCTTAGACATTTTGTAAATTTTGTTAGTTCCCTTTTCTTTACTGAAGAGATACATTCCTTCTGCCCTTATACTCATAAACATTAATGGAACCACAAAAGGACCTGAATGGCCAAAGCAGTCTTGAGAAAAAGAATAAAGTGGAGGTATCATGCTCTCTGACTTCAGACTATAACATAAAGCTACAGTAATCAAAACAGTATGGTACTGATACAAAAAAAGACACAAATTAATGGAACAGAACAGAGAGCCCAGAAATAAACCCACATACCTATGGATAATTACTCTATGACAAAGGAAGCAAGAATAAACAATGGAGAAAAGACAGTCTCTTCAACAAGTGGTGCTGGTAAATATATATATATATATATATATATATATATATATATATATATATACACACACACACACAATGAAATATTACTTTTTGTCTACATGTAAAAGAATGAGATTACAACATTTCCTCATACCATATACAAAAATAAACTCAAAATGGATTACATACCTAAATGTAACCCCTGAAACCATAAAAGCCCTAGAAGAGAACATAGGTAGAATGATCTTTGATATAAATTATAGCTATATTTTGGGGAATCTGTCTCTTATGACAAAAGAAATAAAAGCAAAAATAAACAAATGCAACCAAATTAAACTTTAAATCTTTTACACAGCAAAGTAAACCATTGACAAAACAAAAAGACAATCTTCTGAATGGGGGAAAATATTTGCAAATGATATGGTCAATAAGAGGTTAATATCCAAAATATATAAACAGCTCATACAACATAATATCAAAAAACAAAACAAAAAAAAAACCCCCACAAACAACCAGATTTTAGAGTGGACAGAAGACCTGAACAGACATTTTTCCAAAGAAGACCTACAGATGGACTACAAACAAATGAAAAGATGCTCAACATTTCTAATCATCAGAGAAATGCAACTCCAAACCTCAATGAGATATCACCTCACAACTGTCAGAATGGTTACCATCAAAAAGACCACAGATAACAAATGTCAGTGAGGATGTGGAGAAAAGGGAACACTTGTACACTTATACACACACACACAGTAGATTATTACTCAGTGATATAAAAGAAAGAAATTCTGCCATTTGCAACAATGTGAATGGACCTAGAGAATATTATGCTTAGTGAAATAAGTCAGACACAGAAAGACAAATACTATATATAATCAGTTATATGTGGCTTCTAAAATATAAAACTAATGTATATAGCAAAACAGAAATAGATTAACAGATATAGAGAATGAACTAGCAGGCAAAATAAGAGTATGGGATTAAGAAATACAAACTACTATGTATTAAATGGATAAGCAATAAGGATATATTGTACAGCACAGGGAAGTACAGCCATTATTTTGTATTAACTTTAGAGTATAATCTATAAAAATATTGAATCACTATGCTGTACACCTAAAACAAAATAATATTAGAAATAACTATATTTCAATATAAAAAATATATATTTAATTTAACTGGGCCCCTGATATTGTACGAGTCTTTTTCTCTTCATTGATTCTCACTTCCCAGCAACCACTTTTAAATGTCTAGTCCTGAGGGAGTTATCTTGTATATTGGGACACATTTTCTCACAGTTCTCCTATATTTCTGAAAGTCTTATGAGTATGGCTCTAACTTCCCTTGGGACAATATTTTTGTAGATGTTTATATTACAAATAACCTTCAAATGTATAGTGAGTTCCTCCAGAGCAAAAGGCAGGCAGACCATTTTGAAATATTACAGACCCCTAAACTCAACATCCTTTTCCTCTAAAAAAAACATGGAATGTGCAGCTGTCTCTTGGCCATCTTGTGTCACCCTGTGGAAATTAGAAATTGGTTGAGGAACCAGTGGATAAAAAAAGTCCTGATATTTGGGCTACTGCTTTTGTTGTTCAAAGTAAACTGTCCTTAATCTCTAACCCAGGAGTTTTGTATATTCTGCAGTGTCTGTAAAATTGTGTCAGGCTAACTTGTTATATCCCAGGTAGGTAATATCTTACACACCTCACAGTGTATAGGCAGGCTTCATACTTAAGAAACCTTATGACAGGTACCCTAACTCAACACATGAAGAGTCTCTGTAGCAATAAAGAACTCAAATTTCACAAAGCAGAATGACTTCTTACTTAAACCTAAGGAATATATTCACATATCTAAAGATAGAAAAGATCAGTCCTAAGAGGTGGAGAGGGAGAGTTTATCAGAAATAAAGAATAAAAGAAAGCCACTTTTGGATGTAAATGAGCTGCATCCAGAGAGACATGAATGGGAGGTTAGAATCATCAAGACTGGTTTGTATAGGCTATGTATTTCATGGACGGGCTGACTCAGTCTGTCCAATGGCTGTCTAAAGCCCTCAACAGCCATCTTCCTCTTACCTCCTTCTTGTAAAAGGTCTGCACATCTTGCAGCCAGGTGTCATAGTGTGATATAATTAGGAACAGTGAAATGTGTATGGAAATTCCTAGTAAAGGAATCCTTTCTTGTAAAAAGACATATGTCTCATTTAAATTTGTTATTAATATTTTCCTGATTTTTATGTCTAATTAAAAAAGAAATGAATCATATTAGAATCATCTGAGGATGAATTTACATGTTTCTGATGAAAGATCAGGAAAATTAAAAAAGGCCCACATTGGGCTTCCCTGGTGATGCAGTGGTTGAGAGTCCACCTGCCGATGCAGGGGACACGGGTTCATGCCCCAGTCCAGGAAGATCCCACGTGCCATGGAGCAGCTGGGCCCATGAGCCATGGACACTGGGCCTGCACATCTGGAGCCTGTGCTACACAATGGGAGAGGCCACAACAGTGAGAGGCCCATGTACCACACACACAAAAAAGTATTAGGAAATCTACCATAGCCCATTTTCATACACATTCAAACTCAAGTCCACAAAAAAATACACACTAGATGAAAAACCAAAACAATATTAAGGTGATAATTCAGTTATTTTACTACATTTAGTAAGAAAATCTATTCTAAGATCTTTAATATTTTCATTTATCCAGAGATTATTACTGGTTTGCATTACTGGACCTGGATTTGTGAGTCCCAAATCTTTTCTGGTGTGAAAATCTTAATTATTTAATTACATAACTAGGAGTCTGTTTTCCACTTATTGCTTTCTGCCTGTGTAAGTTTCTTTTATGGAGAAAAGTACTGGTCAGATGATATAGTATCTGGCCTATTTCATATTTATATATCTTATTTTGTAATAATTAATATATGTATTAGTTTGTTAGTATTGCCATAACAAAGTACCACAGACTGGGTGGCTTAAACATCAGAAATTTATTTTCTCACTGTCTGAAGGCTAGAAGCTCAAGATGTCAGCAGGTTTGGTTTCTTCTGAAGTCTCTCTTCTTGGTTTGCAGGTGGCCATTTTCTCTCTGTGTCCTCACATGAACTTTCTCTATGCACAAACACCCTGAAATATCTTCTCCTTATAAGAAAACCAGTGCTATTAGATTAGGGCCCCGTCCTAATGACCTCACTCCAAATTAATCACCTCATTAAAGACTATCTCCAAATTCAGTCATATTCTGAAGTATTGGGAGTTAGGGCTTCAACATATGAACTTGGGGGGATACAATTCAACCTATAACAATACACCTTTTTTTTTTTTTCCAAACTCAAACTCTTATACAGATAGTTACTCTTTCATTTTCCTTAGGTCTTATTAACTCTGAATAAATGAAGAGATGACATAGTGCCTGAAAATTTAAGTCCAAACCACAGAGTATAGTGAATTCATCAAGATGATATCCATATTTTGAGTCTATGGTGTTTAATCAGCAAGTCAGAATGTCCTTAAAAGCACCCAGATCACTCTATTCCTTCTATTAAAACTCCAGTGTACAGATTTTAAAAAAGCATATAAAAGTTCCAAGCTATGGTGTGGCTTTGAGAGAGAAGTCCTATTCCAATCACCCTACACAAACAAAGCAATTAACTGTCTACAATTTTGTTTCTCCTAGTTTCAAATTAGGTTCATTTACATTTTATGTTCCACTAATGTGCATTTATTTCAGTCCTTTGCATAGTTCAGCAGCAATGGATAGAAGCAGTACAGTAATATATAAACTAGCTTATACAATCATTTTTATTTTTGTAGGACATGGCGTGACCACTAAATGAGACGTAGTTGGTAGTTAGACTTCATCAGGCAATATTTATTTCTTTTGTCTGTTTGAATACTCCCTTTTATCTGACATAAATAAGCATTCTATACATAAAATCCCTTGCTTTGACAATTCAATATGTCACATGAAACATGAAGAGAAAGAAAAATAAACATTCAATAAAAATATGCTGTAAAGGTAGCTCAGTCCCTAAGGTGGTAAATTAAAAATTTTTTAAATTTTTAAAAAACCTCAATTTACAACTATAGTAACTCAGTTTAAAATATATGTTTTTGGTGTAGCAAACATCATAGGAGGAGTTTGCTTTTATTAAGTTCTTAATACTAGACAAAGGAATTTTAGATGAAAAAATGTAGAGGTATGGATTGAAATTTTGAAGCAGTGTCTTAGTAGTCAAGATGTCAAAAATGATTTATGAACTTATGAGACTTTATATGTGCCTTCAATTTTTTTATCTCTAAGATTTAGGTATAAATTCAGCAACCTTGAGAATGTGTTGACCCATTTGCACAGAAATGAAAAAACACATGCACAAATACTGTGAATATATTGAGTGTAAATCTACTGTTTAAAAAGGGCCCCAAGTAAACTGAATTAACCCTGAACTCTTCTTTATCACCTAATGGTCACTTGGCATGAATATTGGATTACTCTACAGCTATAACTAATGCAATATATCTCTGTTGTTTATGAGGAAGCAAGGGATTCTTAAACACAGACACATTACGCATACACCTTGAACTAAGAATCAAAAGACACTAGTTTTAGTCCTATTTCTGTCATTTGCCTTGTCTGAGACCTTTGTCAAATGAAAAATCAACAAAAACAAAACCAAAAAAACTAAGAAACAAAGCAATCTGGATCTTAATTGCCTCATTTGTATAGAGTTGAGGTCAAGTTAAAAGCATACGAAGATCTTGTCTCAAAAATTCCTTTCTGATTCAAAATCTGCAATCATAATAGAGGTGTAACAAATATTCACTTAATATATTCCATGATCAATTATTATAATCCCATTTTTGAATAAACCCTAAAGGACTTTAGTTTGTCATACTCATGTGAAGTACTAGTGCACTGATAGAAACAGACTCCCGCTCATATGGTTCAAGATTTTCCATGGAGGGAATATTTATGGAGGTGTCAGCAGTACTAACGGAACCAGCTGTGGATGGTGAAACAGCCAGGGCCTGCCAATTGTGGAAAGGCATTGACAGTCTTGAGACTGAAGCAACAAGATCAAATAGCATGGCTGTTCCACTGAGAACTATAACAATGACAGAGACACTGCTCCTGTTAGAAAAGAACTTCCAGAGGGGAGAGAGCATAGAAATAAATATTCTGAATTATTTTTTCTCCTACTCTCCAGTCTCCTCTCAGAGCCTTTCATTGGTTGAGCCTCAATTTGAAGTCAATTGCAAAGAGTGCCCTTGTGATGACATTTATAGGGCTCAACCTCCCCGGATGCGAAGTAAGTGTATGAAATGTAAATGATAAATCTGGGTGGGAAAGAAAGAGTGAGCCAAACGATGAAATACTTGTACACTTGACAAAATCACAGTCCTTGTATATCCCACTCTGTCTATTTCGCACCTGCATCATGTGTCTCAGTTCGGCTGGAGGTAACTCCAAAAACCACAGTAGATAGAAGCATTTAAATGTATGACAACTAACTTCAAGTGAATGCTTATTGTTGAAGGAAATCATACCATACTTTAATCCATTAATTCTTCTGTACTCCTAGGAGTCTTTTCCATACTTTCTGCTTTCTTTTTACATGGTCAATACCTCCTCTCCCATCCTCACACTTATCTAATGATTTTGCTTCATATATCAGTGAAAAATATTATAGTAATCTGAAAAGAATTTCTACAGACTTATACCACATCAAACCGTTTTCCAGTATTTGCACCCACATACCAAGTCTTTTACCTTAACTTGAGTAAACCATCATATAGCCAGTCTTTCTTCATGGGGATTGGATCCCATCTAATCTTATATACTTAAAAACTTTGCTCCAGAGATTCTTCCCTCTTCCTTATACATTGTCAACATTTACTTCCTAGAGGATCATTACCATCAACATATAAAAATGTTGTATTTCTTCAATAATTATGTGACCTTTCAGCAGCATATGATATAATCACTCACTCCATGTGTAGAAAAGAATTTGACCTTGCCCAAAGAGATGTCTGATCTTTGTCCCTTGCCTCTGGGAAATAGCCTTTAAAGCCTTGGAATTTCATGACTGTTAAGAATGTTTTTGTTATTCTTGATGGGCCTCTGGGACCACACCTGATAATTTATGTTAACAAGGTGATTCATGGTGGGCCCATGATATCAGCTCAATCTCCAGGGAACCGGAGATGGGAGACTGAGTTCTATCATGTGGAAAATCAATCAATCCTTACTACTACAATGATTCCCCAATAAAAAGTCTTGGACACTGAAGCTTGATGAGCTTTCTCAGTTGGAAATACTCTATGCAGATTGTCAGACATCAATAGTAGGAGAGTAATCTGTCCTGAGGACAATGGAAATTTCATATTTGGAATCCTTCCAGACTCTGCCCATGGCATTTCTTCTCTTGGATAATTTTGTTGTATAACTTCCCTGTAATAATTCATGACTGTGAGTGTAATTCAGTGAGTTCTGTGAATCTTTCTAGTGAATTATTGTATTTGAGGGTAGTTTGGGGAACCCCGTAAACTTACATTGGGTGTCAGAAGTATGGACAATCTTTGGGAACTATTCCCTCAGAACTCGGGTACTCCGTTTTTGACAATACTTTCTTCACTTCACATCCAGGATACCATGATTTAATGGTTTTCCTCCTACTTCCGTTGTTCATTTTATCACAGTTTCTTTTTCAGCTTCTATCTCTTCTCCCTTATATTTTAATATTGTAGTGTTCTGAGACTAATTCTTTTTTTCCTCCTTTCTTACTTTTTATCTATAGTAACTCTCTCTTGCTTTGATCATCTCAAGACCTTTAGTATCATTGCTTTGCCAAAGTGATGTACCAAATACATATATTTAGTCTGTCCTCTCTCCTCAAACTAGATTAGTATATCCAATGGCTTAGTTAACTCATCCACCTAGACATCTAGTAGACTTCTGAAACATAGCCTATCCATATGAAAATAACATTTCTTCTTCCCTACCTATACTCTAATCTCCAAATATTTACCTGTGACCTTTTTCATCTAAGTGAATGCTAAATCAACCTTTGAATTACTCCAGACAAAAATATGGAGTATGGGCTTATAATCAAATCTTCTCATTCTTTCATGTGAAAACCATCAGGGAAGACTTTACCCTCAAAATATATTCAGGATCAGTTTTTTTTTTTTCTACTTTCAATGCTACCAATTCATCATTTATTTCCTTGATTAATGTAAAAACACTCTATTTCCATTGCTACTTTCCTTGACTGTATATAGTCTAAATCATGACTCAAGCCAGAGCAATTCTCTTAAAAGACAAATCAGGTCATGCACCTCCTTTGCTCAAAACTCACCAGTAGCCTCCCATTTCATTGAGGGAAAAATCAAAGCCCTTACAAAGACCAACAAGCTGCTGCATGATGTACCTCAGTATTTGCTCTCAGATCCCAAGAGCAACCAACACTTCCAGTCACACTGTCCTCTGTTTCATAATACTTACTGGACATGATGGGTCTACTTTTACATTGGCTGCTACACAATGCCATGATATTCTCCTCCCAGATGTTTAGAAGTTCTATCCATTGTTTGCTTTTAGTCTTTTCTCAAATTCCAACTTGTTATAGATGTCTAATTTTTTCAATTTATCTTAAAATTTACCTGTACTTCATTGTTACTAATATCCCTTATCATAGACCACATTTTCAGTTTTATTTCCCAAAGTATTTATCTTCAAAAATATTATGCAATTTACTTATAGTTTATTCTGTGTATCTCCTATTAGAATTCCATCTCCAAGATGTCAGGAAGCTTGTCTAGTTGGCTTTTGATCAATTCCATGTATAAATATAACTAAAGTCAAAGTTCTTCTCTTGTCATGGTCACAGGCATGGAAATTCAAGTCTATTACTCACTGGCCTCTACCTTAGGATAACTGCTTCCCCTAACTCAATGCATGTTTGAGTGAGAAGGTGAATGTCTCTTAAGCATCAAATTTCTGACCTCAGGTTTTTGGCTTTCTTTCTTTCTTTCTTTCTTTCTTTCTTTCTTTCTTTCTTTCTTTCTTTCTTTCTTTCTTTCTTTCTACCTTTCTTTCTTTCTTTCTTCTTTCCTTCCTTCCTTCCTTCCTTCCTTCCTTTCTTTCTTTCTTTCTTTCTTTCTTTCTTTCTTTCTTCCTTTCTTTCTTTCTTTCTTTCTTTCACATCCCTTTAAGGCTCCAAATTATGGGAATAAATCTGTACTGTAAAATGCAAGAATACCTTCTTTAGAAAATCTAAATTTGTTTCCATTTATTTCTGCTCACTGATACATCTTAGCCTAATTTTATCTCTCTCTCTTATGAGAATTTACTTTTAAAAAGCAAGAAGAAAATAGCAAATTCCAACTTTCTGAATTTTTCCTAACATTTGCCTCAATGTTCTAGCTTTGTTTGCTAGCAGATATAGCAGAATTCACTAGTGTTTACCAATATTTATGGTATATTTCCTTTCCAGTTTATACTGAATGATTGCATAACCCACCCTCAGAAATTAAACATAGTCACGTGATTTTCCATTTTCACTGAAAATTAAGTGGGTTTGATATAAGTCACCTATAGGTAGAAGAGCCATTGAATAATATTCACATCTCCTTTCCTACTTTGAGTTTAGATGAAATTACATCCAAATTTATGTAGTGTGAAATGTGGATAACAGCTGCTTAGAACCACATGTGAACTCTGATACATTGATAAATGTTTATTGTGTTGAGCCACTGAGATTTTGGTGTTTTTGTTTTTGTAACATAATTTAGCTTAATTTTATTGAAACAATTGTGGACAATTTAACCAAATATTTTGCCAAAACTTAAAAAAGGTTCCCAGCTCTCCAAACTACAATAATATCTTCACTGACCCTCTTCTTGACCAAAGACAATGAAAATATTTTAGATTCTGTCTTAAGTAGCACAAAGTACTTATTTCAAATACTGTCCTAGTTAAGATTACAGTCTGTCACATGTGACAGAAACTATCAAATAAGAGTTCTAAAAAGATTGAAATGTTCTATGCTTTCACAGAAGAGATGTCTACAAGATAATTAAAATCTTGTATTGAGGTTTCAGGGTATCAGGTATGTAAGCTTTTACAATATTATGTGCCTCCACAATCCTCATTAGTAGGATTCTTCTTACAAGCCTAAGTTTAGAATGACAATATATATTGGTTTTCTCAGTACATTTATACTTTACACCTATTGTATTAATTATTAGAAATACCTCCTTTCACTCTGTAATATTCCAGATTGAACAATAAGTTATATGATCACTCTACCCATAATAGCAGATAAAACTCCTGTTGTCATTTCTGAATTCTATCAGAAGAAAAGCAGGAAAAAAACATGTCCTCACTCCCTTAAAGGTATTTTCTGAAAGTTAAACAGAAGATCTTGGATGATATCCTGTTGGCAAAATCTTAATTACCAGTTACCTTATCCCACCAAGATGCAAAATGAGCTAAGAAACATACTTTTTTATTCCTATTGAACATGTGCTCATCTAAATCATTAGGGTTCCATTGATAGATAAGAATGGGAGAAGAGAGAGAATTCCCTGGTGTTCCAATGGTTAGGACTTGGTGCTTTCACTGCAGTGGCCTGGGTTCAATCCCTGGTTGGGGAACTAAGATACCACAAACCACATGGTGTAGCCATAAATAAATAAATAAATAAGAATGGGATAAGAGATATTGGCAGTAACTGATACTTCTCAATTTCAAAAATTAATAGACCAAATTTGCTGACAATTTTTAAAATCTGATTTATATAGATGTATTATTTATGTCTCAAACTCACAGGAATATGAGTGTTGTCTTTCAGCATATAATACAGAAGATGTCTTTGGTTAGACTAAGTGTTCCTTGAGGGCAGAGAACACATTGTTTACTCCTGCATGTTTGTACATGTCCTAGAACAAGTTCTTATAGATTTGTCGATTGAAATAAAAATATGCATGTGGGTATTTTTTCCAAGACATTAACTGTAAAATTTAAATTAATTGCAACAAATATTTTTGAGAACCTAATCAAAGTGCAAAATATCTTCATAGAAACTGTGGGAAATATAACAGAAAAAGTGTGTGCCTTGTTTATGCTTTCTACTTTCTTCTTTTTAGAGTAGCCTTTAAATATGTGGAAATGTAAATGTCTGGGAAAGGCCAAAATCTGTATAGTGTTAAAATGTTATTAGAATGAGTTAAAGTCAACATTTCCACCCTAATATGTACATTATATTATATAGTTTAATTTAAATTTTAATGAGAAATGCACAATAATTGCTTAACTCTCAATAAATGTGTATGATTATTTGTATTTCTAGGATGGTGTTTACTTTTGTTTGACCTAAATTCAGTAATTTGTATTAGCAAAAGAGATATCTTTTATCTTATTGTAATCGACCCCTGTAATTCAATAATCTTCCAGATCCATCCTTTATTTGCAACCAATGCACTAAAATTACTATAATTTGTAAAAGCAGGAGAGAAATAAGTTGTTAGAAATTCTTGCTTCAAACTATGTTTAAAAAAAGTCTTTTGATGCATATTTTCAAATCTTTGAACAAAGGAAACAGATACTGTAGTTCTAGAGTAGGAGGCAGATACTATGATAAATAATTTGAAGTGCTCAAGGACAGCAGTTTTGGATTCATTTATACTTCTTGTTACCATTTCTAACTCTGTTCTGTGTGACCTTGTCCACTGTGTGACTTTATCCTGTATCATTTCTCTAAAACTTAGCTTTCCTTCTTGATTGGGAAAGGATCATTGATTGGATAATGGAGGTATAAAGGGTTAATGTACATAAGAATTCAACATGAAATTTTTGGCAAATCCTTGGATTATTATTATTATATCAATAACCTAGACAATGTTCATTATAATTAGTGCAAATTATATTAGTAAGTATGCATAAGCTCTTGAACATTTATATGCAAACTCACTGAAATAGCTTTGTCCAACTAAGTAGACATATGAGGGCACTCATTTATGCAAACAATGGCAATTAACCAAGCATTCCAATTCTATTATAGAGTCTTACATCCTTCATCAGAAATACTGGAGGAGCATATGCTCTCTTGATTTATGAAAAAAGGCATTCATCCCATGCTTACTTCAGTAGATTAATTGGGTGTGGATGCTTCATTTCCTTTAGAAGAGATCAAATTAGCAATTAAATAATTCACAGGTAGAAACATCCTGAGCTTAGCAAAAGTTTTATAAGGTTTTACCTGGTGAAAAATTAGTAATTGCCACAATAATAGATGAGGTTAAATAAAGGGATTGCCCTGGATCCACAAAAATATGGTTATAAATATGTATTTTTAATAAGAATTAGGATGGGCTTGTTGTTTTGTAGGTTTTAAGATTCTGTTTGAAAGTACATTGGTTTCTACTTGTAAATATAATTAAACACATATGGAAAGGAAATTATCATTGCAGCTTATTAGTGCTAAAAGAAATAGTAGCTTTTATTGTCATGTGATAAGAAAATTACATTGTAGGTTTCATTATTAGTCAAAACAACTCTCAAATTTAAAAAAATAAAGAAAGAGAAGAAAATGGGAAAAGAAAGCTTCTAAAGTTGACAAGAACTAAAAATGAGTGAATTGCTCTTTTATGAAAATTGAATACAAGAATATCCACAGCTGATTGTTGATACTGAAATTATAAGATGGATAAAATGTAATTTTGGTTATGAAGCCAAATCTTGCCTCTGTACCTTGGCACTGAATTAATTTTCAGAGGCAGAGTTTTGGGTGAAGTAGAAACGAATAGCTTTATTGCTTTGCCAGGCAAAGGGGGCCACAGTGGACTAGTGCCCTCAAAACTGTGTGTCCCAACTTGGAGGGGGTAGTGAGAAGTTCTATAGTAATTGTTCCAAGAGGGCATGATCAGCTCGTGGACATTCTTCTGATTGATTGGTGGTGAGATAAGAGGAAGTCAACATCATCAACCCTCCGGTTCCAACTAGTCTTGAGTCTGCCTGCTTGTGGGCAGCATACCCTACCTTGTGGGCACTTCAGTATCTGTAAAACAGCTCAAAAATTTGTTCCCCTTGAGGGTGAACCAGGACCTTGCCCGAAGGCTGCATTGTTATTTGTCTTGACTGTTCCTCCCTTGTCTCCACATCCCCTCCCTTCCCTAATTAGCAACAGTTTGAACCTGCTCTTTGGAACTCAAGGAAAGTCATGGAGGCTGAATGAAGCCTATTTTCTGTAATCAAGAAACAGTGGACACAGAAAGGCTTTTGTGCCCAGGGGCCCCACTAGGTCTTGCTTGTTATCAGTTAAATTCAGAACACATTGTTTGGTATGTATTTATAAAATAATATTTTGAATTTAAAATGCTCAAGCTGTCTTTTGTGATAATTTATTTAAATTTTATTTCTCATCAGCATCCCATATTTATTGTGCCCTGTTGTGGACTGAATATTTGTGTCATTCCAAAATTCATACATTGAAACCCTACCCTCAAAGTGGTGGTATTAGGAGGTGGGTTTGGGGGAAGTAATTAGGATTGGATGAGGTCATGAGGGTAGAACCTTCATGAAGGGGATTAGTGCCCTTATAAGAGTCACAAGAGAGCTTGCTTCCTGTCTTTGTTCTCTACCATGGGAGGATACAAGATGTTGTCAGTCTGCAAACAGGAAGAGAGCTCTCACCAAAACCTGACCATTCTGGCACCCTGACCACAGACTCCAGCCTCCAGAACTATGAAAAATACATTTCTATTGTTTATAAGCCACCCAGGCTAAGGTAGTTTGTTACAGCAGCCTAAACTAAGAAGATAAACTTTTTGTATGTTTAGCTTCTTTTGTCCTAATCCCCACTGAGTGAAGACATTCCAGTCAATTAAATTCCTAACCACATTTCTTGGCCAAAAGAGATTCCCTCATCCTCCCACATACTTGGCATATTTTTTTTTTTTTTCTGTTTTACTTCTTGGCATATTTTTTACTTTTGTGTTGTAAATCCTCCAATTTCCTTTATTCTTAGTGTTTTTACTGTGGGGTTAATTATAATATTCTAATGAAGCTTCCCTGATTTTTTTTTAATCCTTCAAAGTCTGTTACATGATATAAAGCTATAAAATCAAATAACTTCCTGCTGGCCTCTGGGTATCCATTTGTGTAGGCTGAATAATCCTCTCAGTAGGATAAAAAAGGTAAGCACTCAAGTAGGTCAGGGATTTCCTTACAAATAGCATTGCCACTCTCTTGCTCCACTATAGAAAATAACAAGAGCATGTTTTTATCTGATTGTGAAGCCTTTGGCATCTTCTGTACACTTTCAAGGCTGCAGGCCACAGTGGAATAAGTTGAATTAATCTCTTTAGGTTTAAGCTTATTTATCAAAAAGGAAGAAGGCTGTATGCTAAAGTCTTAGGTCAAGCCCTCTGCTTTCACGATTCTCTTCCACCTTCATACAACTGAGATGTGACTTAATAACGTCTTTACACATTGAATAATGCTTTGCAGCTGCCTTATGATGGCAGAGCACAGTAAGACATTGTGTAAATGTTGAGAGAGATAATATCATTATTCCAGGTATGAGTCCAGGAGTAAGAGTGTAGAAACATTTAACCGTCTTTTGGAAATTCAATGAAAAATGAGGTGTAAATTTTGTTCAGTGTTTAAAAATATATGTACATATATTATATATATATATATGTGTGTGTGTGTGTGTGTGTGTGTGTGTATTTATATTTATACACATATATGCATATATATATATGGAGAGGGAAAGAGAGAATTCATAATTCTTAGAGTAGACATGAAACACAGTATGATCAAAATATTTATTGAAAAAATATTAAACATTAAATTAAATTAAATTATATGTCATCTCTGAGGGCCTTCACTGAATTCTTATCTATTCTCTTAGATAGTTCAATTCAGATTCTCCAAGTGTAGTCAGTGGAAACTAATGGCATACTTGTCAGAGGCCTGCTTGTCAATGCTAATCCGATGATGTGGTCTTAGACAAATTCACCAAGTTTGCTAGATTTATCCTTGTCAAACTGCTACCTTTTAAGACTCTCTCAGTTAGGGCATCCCTCTCCCTTGTCCTCAAGGCCAGCTCCAAATTATCTATCTCCCTATTCCTCTCATTTACTTTCTTTTCCCCAACTGTGTCATTCTGCAAACTGTTATTAAACCCACTGGGGGGTTTACATATAAAAATGATGAATAAAACATACCTCCTACATAGAAAAACTGTGGCTAATAAGGTATACATTCAACATGAACAATGGCTTATTGATTTTTAAATACTAAGTGTTTTTGGACACTAGAAAAGTGAATAACCAAATCTACTAAAATGGTATGTGAGCATCAGAAATTATTCACAGAAAAAGAATCAGTTATAGAAATCATTTGGAATTAACTATGAACCTTGTTAAAATGCAAATTTCTGGGCCCAACCTCAGAGACTTGAAAGAGTAGATGGAACTCAGTAATCTGCATATTTAACAAGTAATCTAAATCCCAGTAGAGAACAATAATAATAATAGATAACTTAGATTGAGTGCTTATTAATAACAAATGGCACTCCAAATAATCTACCAACCACAATTTGAGACACTGATTTAAGCTCTGCCATATTTTTGTTGTGATTACACTACCTTCTGGAGCAAAGAATTACCCTGTAGAAATACAAGGAAGAACATGTAGAAAAGGATCTTATCAACGGACTATTGTCAAAATGATGTTCAGTAAACACCACCCCTAATCTCAGTAATTTACAATAGCAGTGATTTATTCTTCTAGATGTATGTTGGTTTCATCTGTTCAGCTCTGCTTTATGCTGCAGTGGCTGGGATTCTACAAGTCTTTATTTTAGAACCTAGACTTAAGATCCAACAGCTACCAAATGAAAGCTCTAAGTTCTTGTAGTAATTGTATGAGGCTCAAAGGGAGAAACACAACTACAACTTTACCAGGTGAGGCACCATCGCATTTGCCAAGGCAAGTCAAATGGTCAAGGCCAACATTAGTAGGGTGGTGTATGTGTCAGGTCCTGTCAGGAGCCAGAAACCACATTAGTTATTCAAAGATAATTTAATAAAGACTTGATGATGTCTTGTTGATATCTAATAAAGATATTAACTAGATAACAGAAAGCTATCACATCTCTGCCTAAGAGAACAAAGAGAGGAGTTTCAAATAATTAAAATCTATAAACATAGATGAGGAGCCCTGTAATGGACTGAACTGTGTTCTCCCCAAATTCATTAGTTGAAGCCTGACCCTCAATGTGACTCTATTTGGATATAGGACCTTCAAAAATGTAGTTATGGTTAGATGAGTTTGTAAGGGTGGGGTCCTAATACAGTAAGTGTGGTGTCCTTATAAGAAGAGAAGGAGACACCAGGAATGTGTGTGCACAGAGGAAAGATCATGTGAGGACATATCTAGAAGGTCTGCAAGCCAAGGAGTGAAGTCTGAAGAGAAACCCACCCTTTCAGCACCTTGATATTGGACTTCTAGTTTCCAGATCTGTGAGCAAATATACAACTATGTTTAAACCACCCAGTTTATAACATTTTGTTATGGCAGCCTGAGCAGACTAACAGACTCCCTATAGAGCTGGAATTTAGATTTATGAGGAGAAGTTCTTGTCCATCTGAATTCTGAGGAGCCATTCCTTGGGCATGTGACATACCATTTCTGAGGATGGGTAAAATCCTAATGACAAAAAATATATATATATTTTGTAGAGTCATGTAGCATCAAATTATTCTGAAATATTGATTTTTTGATGTTGTACTAGCAATAGTTCCCTTGAATGTATGAATTTATTAGAAAATTACTTTCAATAATTATTTAATTTAGAAAGATATTGAATTTTTGCTTTGCCCAAAGAAACTAAATTGATTGACATCAAAAAAACAATAAAGAAAAGAATAAAGAATGAAGGAAAAACTAAGAACACTAACAAGACTTTTTTATGTAGAAATATCTAATACTTCAAATATTATTAATACTACAATAATAATTGGATATGTCTTCCTTGTTAATAAGACAAACTGCAATAAAAACAGGGTTGCAAATTAAGTGGAATGGAATGCTAAATGTTTTAAAGTTACAGGCAACAAGATTTACTGGTGATAAATACATTCAGGCTAAAGTAATAATAGGACACAGTGGGATGATTTAAAGAAAGCCACTAGAACACTCACTGTTCTCTGGTGGTGAATCCTGCCAATAAATTGATAAGCCACCAAAATAACAATAGTTTACATCTAGGAATTCTTCATAAGAAGTCCAAATACAGTATTGAAATATGATGTAAACAACTGTAAGTTTTTTGTTTTTTTTTTTTTTTTTTTTGTGGTACACAGGCCTCTCACTGTTGTGGCCTCTCCCATTGTGGAGCACAGGCTCCAGATGTGCAGGCTCAGCAGCCATGGCTCATGGGCCTAGCCACTCCACGGAACGTGGGATCTTCCCAGACTGGGGCACGAACCCGCGTCCCTTGCATCAGTAGGTGGACTCTCAACCACTGCACCACCAGGGAAGCCCAACAACTGTAAATTTTTGAATATTGTAAAATATGGTTTTAAAAATTTTATAGTCACCATTAGCTGCAACATAATTTTAAGAGTTTTAGGAAAACTTTATCCCTGTGTACCTAGCAAATGATTCCAAGAGTTGTAAATAATCAGGGTTAACTGGAGTGAATTGTAAAGAGTTTAAATATTTTACAAAAAAATCATTTTCAAAAAAAAAATCAGACAATCTTGTTTATATAAGTCCTTTGCCAACAACATTTACTGTGCAGTTAATTTTTTGTCTCCCAGCCACTGACACGTCCCTGGTTCCCCTCTGGACTCTCCCTACCCTCCTTTTCTATTATTTTCCTCTTACCTCATTTTCCCATGGAGAAACACAGAAATATTTGCCTGTTTTAATTTTCTTTCTTTTTCTTTTTTTCCCTACAAAGACTTTGCATGCTCTCTTTTGTTGTTTTGGTTCCTGCCCACCTCCAAATCACATACAAATAAGTTATCACAATGTATTTTGCAACAAACACAGTTTCCTTGCTTAAAAGGAATGGTGGTGCTAGACAGTGGTATGCTGGAACCAGATCACACAAATTTTATGGATGTTTTCCCAACTCAACAGTCAGTGAAGTCACTTTGGGAGCTGTAAATCAGTGTTGGGGATGTTGGAGAGGAGGGGAAAAGAGGGGCATTTAGATAATGGAAATGAGCAAATCTGGTCTTTTTATTTCCCCTGAAGCATCAGTTGTTTGACATATACCATCATTGCACTGGAGTTATTTGTTGTTATTAAATTGTATTAACAATGATGATAGCATTACTTAACACTTAAAAGTTTATTATGGACTGATGGTCTAATAATTTTACCAATTGTATTTTAAATCAATTAGTATCTGACACAGAAAGGAAGCTCTCTCATGTTTCTTTTTAAAAGGGCACTAGTCTCATCATGACTGTTCTACATTCATGAACCTAATTACCTCCCAAAGACCTCATCTTCAAATACAAAACACTGGAGATTAAGTTTTTATCATGTGATTATTGGGGGGACATAAACATTCAATTTATAACATTGTCTTTTTTTCCAAAATTGCCTTCTTGATCAAAGTCAGCAGTAGGGATTTTCAAATAACTGGTTCTAATTTTACCATGTGATTATTAGAGGATATTTTAAATCAATCCTCAAATATTATATTAGCATGAATGCTACCATTAGTACAGTTGTAAGATTCCTAAAATTCCTGATGGATTCAGTTATTTCATTTTGCTTAAAATTTTCTCAAACTTTCATGCTTTTATTATTTTGTTTATACATAGAGTATAAAATGATGAATATAGACCTTGACAATAACAGTCATTTTATCCATCATTTTAAATTATTTTATTTTCAGATGGCAAAAGAAAAAAGTCTATTAGAGAGTTAGGGATGGACTTCACATAGAATCCAGCACAGTCAGAAACCTTTGAAAGACACGTTAAGTGACTTGTCCAAAGTCATAAATTATTGGGCAGTATCAAGAGTAGAATTCAGGTTTCTTGATTGCAAGTTAATTATCTTTCGATGACCCTAGTGTAATTAAATAAATCAAGTGAACCAATATTAATTTGTTGGTAATATACTCAATTGTTCACCTCTGCTTTTGGTGTGGCCTTGTCTGAGACTCTGTGAATATAGCCTCAGAGACACTGAAAGGTATTATTAATCCCCTTGAAAATAGCCATGAATTTTTTCTTTTGTTTTTTCTCTTCTGTCACTGAGTATGTGACTCAAACTTCAGTTTAAAATAGTAATATAAATGTAGTCATTAAAAGAACTACATTAAGTAAAAGAAATCCATTGGAAGGAAGAAGGTGCAGTAAATTCTGGAGCTAATTAGAGAAAATGTTTTTAAAAACAGATATATCAAAAAGCTAAATAAATCAAGTCCTAGTTGTAATATAGTCTAAAAGAGTGAAATATTTTGATCTGATTACATAACTAAGGATTTAATGCATGTTTTTCTGGTAATAGACTGATGTTTAAAAATGAAAAATTTACATAAAAAGTGACATAGTAAAGAGATCTTTATTACATTTCCTAAAACCGATGAAAAATGATAAAAAACACTGATTAATAGGAAAAAATATTTCTCATAAAACTAGGTTTGGAGCAAATGATTGTGAACTGTATATGCAATATACAGATTGTATAATGAAGGATACTGAGATCTTACATTTACTCCTTCAGATTTTACACAACACACACATATTTCTATAAAAGCAAATTATATAGTCTTGAAAAAAATCATAAACTATTAATGGAGGAAAATGAGTTTAATGGCATGGATGGATGAGGAAGAATGCCTTAGTATTCCAGATTTTTCAGTCGAATAACGAAATAAATATATATATATATATATATATATATATATATATATATATATATATACACTTTTTGCTATGTGATTTGCAATAGAGTGTTCAGAGTACGTATTTACACCTCTAATGGACTTTGGATTTCACCATGAGACTTGCTTTAAATTGAGATCCTAGCAAAGGTGACATTAGCAGATGCTTTATATATGGTTTGGTGGTTAAATATGGTTTGGTGGTTGTCTTTGTTCTGGTCATAGCTGCTCCCCATCCCCTCCACAGAGACCCTGTTTACTCAGCTCAGGCTTGGACACTCCTCTTCAGGCCACTGCCTGCAAAAAACCTCCTTACCCCACCTCACTTTGGACACGCTTCTCACTCATCCAGTTTCTAAAACTCTGCACTGCTCACTCCCCACCCAAAACCCTCCATCCGACCCTATTATCAGGCTGCCTACATTTTCTGACCCTGTGCCTCCTGACTCTACTCATGGTATAATATTCTTCATCAGCCAGTCACTCTGCCACTTTGTAGACTATTCCCATTTAGTCTCTAACACCACGATTAGGGCCACCACAGAATTCCCTCCTGCAGTTTGGTGGGAAAAAAAACTGCTAGGCCTGTAGCCCTACATAGTGACTTTTGTATTTCAATTTTCTAGAAGGAAAGGGAAATGGATAAAAGACTAAATGGAAATGAAGGCAGTGGGAGCAGGGGGAGGAATAAACATTGTATAGTTTGGAACAAGGTTGTGACATGATCTCACATTTTCAAAGATGACATTTGCCATACAGTGGAAAGTCTAAGACAAAAGTGAGGACAATCTTCAGAAGTCAAACACTGCCCTCTGGAAGAGGCATGATGTTGCCTTAGGTAGTGTGAATGAGAGGAAAGTAAGTAGAGTCTGGTTTCTGGATATGTTTTGAAGGTTGAGCCAACAGGACTAGCTGATGGATTTTGAAAGGAAGAGAGTAGTGAAAGATGACACCAAAGCATTTTTACCACCTTAAGAACCTGGGAGTTTAGAATTACTGTTTACTGACATAGCAGACACAAAGGTAAATTAGTTTGGGGGAAAAATATCAAGAGCTTGGTTTGGAATGTATTAAGTCTTTCAAGTGTGTTAAACAGTCAAGAGGAACCATTGATTGTGTAAAGGAATATGTAAGGTTGAAGTTCAGGAGATATGCCAAAGCTTAATGTATACATTAAAAGTAGAATTGCCTCTTCTCAACCTTATTTGAAAACATGAATTTGTTCAAGTAGTTAAAGAAAATGACTAAACAAGGTATAGAAAACTTAGAATAGTAATTATAAAAACGTGTGAGAAAAAACACACAAAAGTTACTAGAAAAATATTGCAAGCTTGATGGTTTCCTGGGTACATTTTCTCAAATTTCAAAAGAAAAATAATTCTGATGCTATTGAAAATACTCCAGAGCACAAAAACTTCAAGAGAGATTCTAATTAAGTTTTGAATTAAACTTTAATATAAATACCAAAATTTATAAAAAGTACAATTAAAACACAAAAACTAACATTATATGAATAAACTAACTCAGCTTACTAATAAACA
This sequence comes from Aethalodelphis obliquidens, assembly GCF_003676395.1. Taxonomy (NCBI): domain Eukaryota; kingdom Metazoa; phylum Chordata; class Mammalia; order Artiodactyla; family Delphinidae; genus Aethalodelphis; species Aethalodelphis obliquidens. Next base: position 18,582,575 of record NW_020837950.1, on the reverse strand, counting down.
TATTTATCTTTACTAAAAGTTTTGCAATTTGAATCCAGTGTGTGTGTGTGTGTGAGTATATGTGTATATATGTAATTCAAAGGTAATTGTTAAGAATGCATGTATATCATAAAGAAAATAAATCAAAAAGAATAAAAGAAAAAAATCAAAAAAGAAAAAAATCAATGAACTCCATAAACGATGTTTCTGATGTTTAATTAGAAATCAATGCTGACTTTCTTTTAATGAAACAAGAACAGATGGATTCTTATTTAGCACATGGATATACATAGATATATTGTATGGATATAGATATATAAATATTCAAAAGTCAGCTGCATTCTAAATGGAGAATCATTAAGCTTTTCCCATCAATGTCTAGGACAGTACAAAGATATCTATGCTGATCTTTATTATTTAACATTACTCTGGGAGTTCTAGCAGGATATTTTGATGTGAAAAGTAAATATAATATGTAAATATTGCACAGGAAAAGCAAAATTAACATTTTGCTGATGATAAGATTGAATAACTGAAAAATTGAAGATGATCAGTGAGAAAGTTGTTTTAAAAGATGCAAATTCAGTGAACATTTGAGTAAAAACATTATTATATAAAATCAATTGATTTTTAATATTTTAAAGCCATATAAAAACTGGAAAAGGAGAAAAAAATTCCAATTTTATTAGAAAAAATTTAAAATAATAGGAATAAATTTACTAAAATAGGTGTTGGACATAAATGGAAATAAATTTAAAACTTTACTAAAAGACAGAAAAATGACTTGAATTCAGAAGTCATAAACAGCAAGATTAATAAATTTACATAAAATTCATTCTTCATAGAAAAGTAGATAAGCTGTTGCAAAAGTTTTTAACTGGTAATATATTTTCAGGCTGTATGACAAAATGCTAATTTCTTGACCACACAAAGTGCTTATATGATTAATCAAACTAGAAACAATAGGAAAAACTATGACAGTTCCTAGAATACAATACACAAGAGACCACTAAACATATAAAACAATATACAATATTACTCAAGGAAATGCAAGATAAAGCAATATTTTTTGGCAAAGTTTGATACTACAACATTTTGAAAAGAGTTTAACTGCTGGAATTATAAATCCATTGAATTTCTACACAATATTTTGGCAATATTTATGAAAAATAAAAAAAGCTAAACCAAGCAATCTCTTCAGTCAGTTTTGCAGATAGTCTCATACAAATTCACAAAGATATATGCTATGTAGATAAATATAACTGCAACATTGTTTGTAATAGCAAAAACAGCAGGAAATAGCATGATTGTCTATCATAACATTGGTTAACTAAACTATGGTAGACTCATAAAGTTACATAAAAAGTACCAGTCAAAAAGAGCTATATGCATATATGGTGTGAATTGTAATGTAGTTGGTAGCATTGTAGCAATGGAGACTTTGTGGTTTTGATAATATATTTATTCAGGTAATAGTAGTATAAGATGGCTATCTTTGGGAAAACCTGGGTGAAGTATACACTAAAACTCTATGTAGTATATTTGTATCATGTAAATTTAAAATAATGTGAAATAAGAAAGTTAAAAAAGTCTGTATGGTCTGGTATGGAAAGATAAACAATGTAAGTTAAAGTATAAGTATAAATATAATCTATATATATTCTATATATAAATATTCCATATATCATATGCATAAATATACATATATATTATATATACTGCATTTATTTTCTGGTCTGGAGCAGCAGTAAATGCTCTTTAGATGGTAGCTAGATTTCAAATTTTCTTTAAAATTTTCATACATAATATGGCATTTATGAAGATTTTACCAAGCATTGCAGGGGAAAATAAACCCATGATTGGAAACCAAGAGACAAAAAGCATACAATAGAGACACACCCACTGGAGTTTTCTCACATATTTAATATGCACATGAAATAGAGTGCAAGGTAAATGAAACTATACATGAAGAATTGAATAATTGTAATGAAAAATACCTTAACAGGTTAAGAACTTAGGAAATATGTTTAATAACAGATTAATCATAGCTGAATTAGTAAACTGGATGATAGATCAGAAAAATATATAAAAATTGAAGCATGTTGAAAAAATAATGAAAAAATTCAAAAATTAACATAAGTGACATATGGCACATAGTGAAGAAATCAAACTTACTGGAAATTTGAGTACTATGTATCTTAAGCAATGAAGAGGTAGTGAAAGTGAGAGTGGGAGAGAAAGAGAGAGCAAGGTAGAATTAAAAGCAATATTTTAAAAGCTAATGGGTAAAAATATTGAAATTAATTACATAGATTAAGCCATGTATTAAAAGAATTCTATAAACCCAAAGCATGAAAATACACAAAAAAATATACTCAACTAAATAACAGTAAAGTTGCTGAAAATTAAAGGGAAAGAGAAAACTTAAAAAAAAAAAAAAGACAAAATGGCACACTATCTTCAACAAATCAGCCGTAAGGCTGACAGCTTACTTGAACAGAATTAATGAAAAAGACAGATTAAATGAACTTTTTTCAGTTCTGAAAAAATACCTGCTGAACTAGAACTCTATAGCCAGAAAAAAATACATAAAAATTGAAGGTAAAATAAAGACTTTTTTCTATAAATATTGAAATAAATTATCATTAACAAACAACTAAAATAATAATAAGGACTTCCCTGGTGGCACAGTGGTTAAGAATATGCCTGCAAATGCCGAGGACATGGGTTCAATCCCTGGTCCGGGAAGACCTCCACATGCCATGGAGCAACCAAGCCCATGCGTCACAACTGCTGAGTCTGCTTTCTAGAGCCTGCAAGCCACAACTACTGAGACCATGTGCCGCAACTATTGAAGCCCGTGTGCTCTAGGGCCTGCGTGCTGCAACTACTGAGCCTGCATGCCTAGAGCTGTGTGCTCCACAAGAGGAGCCACCACAATGAGAAGCCTGTGCACCACAACAAAGAGTCACTCCCGCCCAACGCAACTAGAGAAAGCCCAAGCACAGCAATAAAAACCCAACAAAGCAAAAAAAAAAAAAAAAAAAAAAAAAAAAGTCAGAAGTCTGGCTTCTTTTACGAGCATGAGGAAAATTCTGGCTTTAAGCCAAATGTTTTTCAGCTGAGAGTTCCACAAAAACTTAGGCTATATATTTTTTTCAATTCAAGTGTTTTTATTTGTAAAAATAATGCATGTGCATTATTGAAAAATGGAAAGAAATCATAGTATGAAGAGAAAAAGTCACCTATTTTCCCATATCCATTGTTAAATTTTATTGCACTTTTCTTGATATTTTCTCAGTATTTTACATGGATGATAGTAATATGCATTTAATTTATAATTATAAATTTTCCCTTCACTCTGCTAAATTAAAGTGTTTTTGTTGTTGTTGAAAAACAATGAAAAATGATTATAGTGATCTTGAGTGTAAGTACGGAAATGCAGGTTGGAATAAAGAGCAATGCAGAGTGTTAAATAATAAATAAAAAGTAAGTATTGATACAATAATAACAAAAACATACAGTTTAAATATATCTATAATCTAAAAACATGAGAATGATAGCATGAAAGGTAAGAAGTTAATAAATAGCTTTATGCTCTTTATAACACCTTGAAAGTTGTAAAAAGAATAATTACAAGTATACTTGAATTAATCACAAATCTTGTAAGTTTTAGGATACCTGCAAGTAGAATAGTATATTTTAAAAGTATACATCTAAAAAACATTAATAGAATTAAACTAATAGAGTAAAAACTAATAGAGTGAATAAATGGAATTATAAATAAGGTAATTTAATCCAGAAGAAAGCAAGAAATGAGAGAATCAGGAGATTTAAACAGGATTGAAATTTTTTAATTATATAGTATAAACTAAACCAGATTCTTCAATTGAACAATAAAACATTCAGATTGGAAGGTAGGGGGCACAATGTACTGCCAAGGAGAGATACACCTAAATTAAAAATACAGAAAAACTGACCTATAAACAATGGAAAAAGTATATCTTATAGACACTAATCAAAAGAAGGCTGCTGTAGCTATGTGTGCATCAGACAAGTTAGATTTTAAAAGTAAAATATTGCCATAAATAAAGAATGATCTTTCAGAATAATTTTTTAAAATTACCAATCCCTCAGCAAGGTATAACACTTTTAAATCTGTATGAATCCAACAACCATTCAAAATAAACAACTTCTAGAAAACTGGAGATAAAATAGAGCTTCAGTAATGTGAAAAACTGTATTTACAAAATCTACAGTAGCCTTCATACATAATGGACCATTACTGAATGTTTTTCTCAGAATTTTCCATGAATCAAGGATGTACACTTCCTTCAACATTCTGCCTAATGTTCTAACACAGTAAGACACTTTTTCCTGTTTAACACTGAAAAAAATGATCAATTACAGGCAGGTTATAGATATAAATATGAACGGTAAAACAATAAATCTTTCAAAAGAGTACATAGAAGAATAACTTCATGAACTTGGGGGTAGAAAATATTTCCTATGTCACATAAAGCACTAACCATAAATTAAGAGATTGATTAATTGGTCTCCAATAAAATTAGAGGCTTCTGTTTATCAGAAGACACAATTAAGGCAGTGAAAACGTAAACCACAGAGTAGGAGAAGACATTTGCATTATATATAACCACAAATCAATTTTTAAAAAGACAACCAATTCAATAAATAACATGTACAAAAGACTTAGGCACATCACAAAGGAGTGCAATGGCAAGATTATTAAATATAAAATATCTTGTAAAGATAAGAGATGTTTTTCTATGTGTGCAAAGATTTCTTATGCCAAAAATATGATTATTTTGCTTTGACAATATTTTTTTCTTGGTAATATTCCATAGGATGATGACTTACATATTTGATGGTAGTTAAGATAATTTTTCAGAGTGTGCATAGCTCCCTTTAAAGCTGGGGCAAGAATATTGATGTTCCTTTTTCTTTGTTAGCTATAAAAAAATGGTACCAATAGTATTTCACTCACATCTTTGAGTGTCTAAACATTTGCAATTTCTTCTAACGGTGTGGTTAAGTTTTCTCTGATCTAAAGAGAGGTCATATAGGAAGATATGCAATATTCAATTTTAATTGAACTATAGTTGACTTACAATATTGTGTTAATTTCAGCGTACAACATAGTGATTCAGCTCTCTCTCTCTCTCTCTCTCTCTCTCTCTCTCTCTCTCTCTATATATATATATATATATATATATATACTTTTCAGATTCTTTTCCATTATAGGTTATTACAAATCCTTACTGTATACATTCTTTATTTTTGAAAGTACTGCCCCAGCCATCTCTCTCTGAAAATGAGGATGATTTAGATTTGCCAATGCATTATTTTTCCTTTAAAATAATCTCAATACTGCTCAACTATAGGAGCATTGAAAATGCTAACCCCTCTGCCAGAGTTCCCGCATTACTGTGTCAGCACTTCTATATTGTTTTCTTTTGCTCAGACATTTGGCTGCACCTGCTTTATCTGTGAAGTATCTTAAGTGAGCCTTCGTGGTGGTGCAAGATGGTAACCAGGATAATAGTACATTTCTAGTAGGTTTTGGTGAGGATAAGTACACATCTATTTAACATTTTGCATTTTTTTCATGTTTGTATACCCCTCAGCTGGGGTTGGAATATCCCATAATAAAATTGAATTTTATTTGTATTAAACTTAAATTTAATTTATTATAATGTTTTTATGTATTAATTTAAAACTATTTTTAAAGAGGAATTATAGGAAAATTAATTTTAACTAAAGGTATTTTATATTTTTATATTTAATACTTAAATATAAATAGTAGACAAAGAAATATTCAATGAGCCATGAGTAGTATCCACTGTATTAAATGCATATATACATATATCAAAAATATCTTAATTATGTCCAGCTGATGCTCATAAAGGGAAAATCAATTAGCAAATTAACTATTGAGTTGCTAGACTTCTCTAAAGCTAAATAATTTTGCTAGCTATACAAAGAATGCCCTTGAATTTTACAAGTGTGAATTTATTACCAGGGAAGTCAGTTAAGCAAACATTTTTATCTGTTGACATTTAGTCAAGCCAGAAGTTTTTTTATTTATACAAAGCTTTACATACATTGGGAATGTTTTTCTTCTTTCTCGATATTAACCACAGTGTGCTCTTTAGGCATAATATAATTAGGCAGGCATACAGACATTTCAGATATGTGAAATGAAGGGGAAAGAAATGTCCTAGTATTCATGGGATATTTAATATGTGACCTTGACTGAGTTAAGTATGTATGCATTTTTTAAGACAACATTGAAACTTAAGACCTAAGACTATAAAACTCCAAGAAGGAAACATAGGGAAAAAGCTCCTTGACGTTGGTCTTGGCAACAGTTGTTTTTGTTTTTAATATGACATAAAAGGACAAGCAAAAATGCAAAAATCAATAAGAGGGACTACATCAAACTAAGAAGCTTATGCACAGCAAAAGAAACAATCAAAAGATGAAAATGTAAACTATGGAATAAGAGAAAATATTTGCAAACCATATATCTGATAAGGGGTTAAAATCCAAAATATATAAAGAGCTCATACAACTCAATAGAAAAACAAACAAACAAGCAATGTTAGTAAAAAGTAGGTAGAGAAACTGAATAGACATTTCTCCAAAGATGACATACAAATGGCTAACACATAAATGAAAAGATGCTCAACATCACTAATCATCAGGAAAATGCAAATTAAAATCACAATGAGATATCATCTCTCATCTGTTAGAACAGCAGAGGTAGTAAGTATTGGTGAGGAAGTGGAGAAGAGGCAAACCTTGTACACTGTAGTTGGGATATAAATTGATTCAGCCACTGTGGAAAACAGTATGAAGATCCCTCAAAAAATTAAAAATAGAGCTATCATAAGATCCAGCAATTCCTTTTCTGATTATGTATCCAAAGGAAATGAAAATGTGACATCAAAAAGATATCTGCATTCCCCTATTCATTGCTCCATCATTCACAATAGCCAAGATGTGGAAACAGCCTAAGTGTCTGTTAATGGATGAATGAAAAAGAAGTTGTGGTATGTGTATACAATGGAATATTATTCAGCCATGAGAAAGAAGGAAATCCTGTCATTTACAATAACATAAATGTACCTTGAGGGCACTATGCTCAGTGAGATAAGTAAAACAGAAAGACAAATACTGTATGATATCACTAATAAGATGTGGAATCTAAAAAAGCTGAACTCTTAGGAACATAGAATGGTTGTTACAAGGGGTGGGGGTTATGGGAGTTAGGGAGATGTTTGCCAAAGGATACATTATTGCTACTAGAAGATAACTAAGTTCTGGAGATCCAATGCATAGCATTGTGATTATAGTCAATAATGATATATTATATACTATAATGTTGCTAAGAGACAAGATCTTAAGTTTTTACCACAAAATGAAATGATAATGATATGATGTGATGGAGGTGTTAGTTAATGCTATGGTGGGAATCACACTGCAATATTTAAATGTATCAAATCAACAGGGTGTACACCTTAAACTCACACAATGTACAATTACATCTCCATAAAAATTATTTTAAAAACTTCATGAAATATTTGTCAGTTTCCTAAGAAGGAGCCAAAAATCAGAAAACTTTTGTAACTTGCTCAAAGTTACACAGCTAATATGTAGGACACTGGATTTTACTTCAAAGCCTATTATTTTTTTCTTTATCCATCTTCTAAACTGTCTTCTGTTAATCTGTATATTGACAAATAGAACATGGGTATGCATCACCCTAATTATAATATATCTTTTTGAATCATTTTCTATTTAAAGTTGTAATATTTAAATTGAAAGCTATTAATCTTTATTCATTATTTCAAAAATATTTCCCATTGATTAATATTTCTAGTTTGAATGATTTCATAAAAAAATTTAGGTTAAATCAGTGTCAACAAATATTGTTTGTTTACAAAGGTTTATAAGTAATTTCTAAATAAAAACTGTTCATTTCCCCAAAAGATCCAGTTTTTATACAAAGGGATTCTTTTAAAGAGCTATTTTACAAGGCTAAGAGGACATTCCTATTTTATGTTATGTATTTGTCATATAGCATGGTAAGTGAACAGTTAAGTACTCACATGTATCAACACTATCAATTTGACAAATAAATTAATGCACCTACTGTGCACAGAATATTTTACAAAGTAGTTTGTGCCTCCAGAAACAAAGCAATTAATTCTGTCCTCAGCACAGCTTATGAAAAAAGATATATCAATATATGCATTCATGTTAATGTGGTTAAAGTGGAAATATTTGTGTTAAATACTAAGTATGTGAAGCATGATGATATATCAGGAGAGAGAAATACATCATAGAGGAAATGATGGTTAGCTGGTGAAAGCAAGGATGGAATTTCATTGTGAAAACTTGGATCAAAGGGTGAGGATGAGGAAATCATATAAGTTAAAGAATCAACATTCAGGTTCTGTATAAATATTTATAATGAATTCAGCAAGCTTATACTAAAGATGAAAAGTGGAAAATAAGATAGAAAACATATAAAACCAAATCAAAGTGGGCTGCTATACATAAACATCTCTTTCAATCATTTTAGCTGAATATAGAAAGTATAATTCTCATATGATTTGACGGAAAGATCTATTTAAATCTCTTGTTATAACTTTCTAAAATTATAGTTTTCTTTCAATCTCTGAAGAAACATTTATGGAAACATTTTTAAACACAGCAAGGCAATATAATTCTTCAGCAAGATCTTTTACAGCAGTGGTCTCCAACATTTTTGGCACCAGGGACTGGTTTCATGGAAGACGAGTTTTCCATGGATGGGGCAGGGTGGGGGAATGGTTCAGGCAGTAATGCTGAGCGATGTGCAGCATGGGGGATGGCAGATGAAGGCTTCACTCGCTCGTCCACTGCTCACCTCCTGCTGTGCGGCCCGGGTCCGGTACCCGGCGGCGGCCCTGGGTTTGGGAACCCGTTTTAGAGTATTCTATGATCAACATGTAACTTATTACATAACCTCTATAATCAGCCAACTTACGAATGGTTTATTTGTATAAAAATGTGATTATGATTATCTGAGCCTCGTTTTAACCTGAGGTTGGGCAATGTCCAGCCTGTAGATCTTTTTAATAGAACACTTGAAAATAAGTATTATCGCACTAGTTAGATGTCCAGATTTGTTGATAGCATGGATAGAGGACTTGCTGGATACCATAGTAAGGTGCAAAGCATGAGTTCCACCCAATCGGCTTTGCATTGTGCTTATTTTAAATATACACAGCTGGGTAAGATGCAGATTGTTCTATTAAAGTCACCTTTTGAATGAATGGTCTAAATTTGTATGTACTGAATAAAGGCTTCCCAAATAATTTATTCCAAGTGTTTTTATTTCCGATGATTTAGTTGAGAAAAAAATAATTAATTAACATTATCAATTCAGGTTTAGTTAATCTGGCTTTTATTAAATAACCAGAAAAATATTAAATTTATTTTAAAACAAGATAACATTTTTGGTTTTATAAGGTTAATTTATTTGGAAAAATGGCTAATTTAAGAACAGATAAAAGGGGACGTGGCATCAAATTCCCATCATTAGAACTTAATTGGCATTAAAAAAAAAAAAAACCTCCAGAATGTGTAAGAAGATTGATGCAGGAGGAATACTGAACCATTTTTAGCAGAAATAAAATGCTGATATCACTTTAGTGAACTTTAGATGAAAATGAAATGTACAGGTTAAAAAAATATATTCAAGACACCACCTTCTTTCATGATAGCTACTTTTATTCTTATCCTCCAAATCATACCAGAATATGAAGGCCACTTTAGGAAAGCAACAGGATCTAGAAAGCACAATTAAATAAAACTAAAATTTACTTACTTATTGACCACTGACTTTTGAAAACTGAAAATTACTTTCTATGTAGTACAAATTAAGTAACTTTTCTATCTGGTGTGATTCTATCTAATCAGCTCCTTCCTCATTTGCTTCTGGGAGGAAGTGTGGGAAGGCAGTGGAGACATTTCTAGGTAGTCCAGAGTCATGAGGTTAATACTATGAGGTTTATCTAATTTCCTTGCCTGTTGCTGCTAATGAATTTTTGCTTATGTCAGTTCTTTTACTAGTTTATGTTTTTCTCCTGTTGTATTATATCCCATATTGCTGCTGGCCTCTTTTTTATGTGTCTGTTTTTTCTAGAATTCCTTTCCTTGTCTTTCTCTTTTTATTACATATTATTTATTTTTGAGGTCCTATCTTTAGTCTCACATATTCTGTGTTACTGTGAATATTCCTTATAATGTTTTTTTCTTATAATGTTTTTTTGAGAGTCTTAATTTTTATTTCTTGCCATCCTTGTGTTCCATGAGCCATCCTTATAACCTTAATTTTTCTACTGAGATATAACTAACATATGACATTGTATTATTTTTAGGATTACAACATAATGATTTAATATATGTATATATTACAAAATGATTACAATACATTTATTAACATCCATCACCAAACATAGTTACACAATTTTTTCTTGCGGTGAGAACTTTTATGATCTACTCTCTTAACAACTTTCAAATATACAAAAACAGTATTGTTAATTCTAGTCACCGTGCTGTAAATTACAATCCCAGGACATACTGATCTTATAACTGGAAGTTCGTACCTTTTGATGACCTTCAAAGATAGTAATGACTAACTTTAAAATATTTTATTTACTCCCTCTCTCTGCTCTCACTCTCCATCTCTCTCTCCCTCCCTCTGTGTATATGTTTATGTGTGTGTAGGCTGTTTAATGGGAGAGATTCTGGCTCCCATATCTAATCTTTCATTTTGATATTTATTTCTTGTTTGATGAAAGTTCTTTGTAATTTGAAAATTTCTTTTGTATCTTATTTATTTTGACCCACAAATATTTAAGAAAGCAGATGATTAGCTGTAAACCCTTTAAAGACATGGGTCATGTCCAACAATTTCTTCCATTGTTTACTGACCACATTTGAACTTTAGAATATTGAAGACAGAAAGAGCATTAGCAACACCGTGCACAATGAGAATAAAATGCAGGAGATATAATTTGAACTTTAGGTTCAGGCCAGCAGAATTTAAAAGCCAGCTTCTTACTTACTAGCTGTGTGAATTTGAGATGAATATTAAAGAATCTAACCCTCAGTTTTCTCAAAAGAAAAATTAATTATTCCTACTTCATGTATTATTATATATTAAGTTTTATAAGTAAAACATAAACTCCAAATTTATTAAAAGCAGTGTGATTTTTCTAGCCTCTGCACTAGCATTTTCTTCATCTTTGGACGTAAGAAAAATGTTGGGAAATGTAATATAAGAGAAGGAAAGACAATGAGAATAAATGACTGATAGTTTGTAGATGCCGTTAATAAAGAGCCAAGACAAATAAAGTAAGTTTTTTAAGGAGCCTCTGCTCCAGAAATGGTTGTTAAACAAAGTAGTGGAAATTTCAAGTGAGAATTGTCCTATAGTTAATAACAACAAAAAAAAAGATTATTTAATATGTATTCCATTAATTAAGTTTAGCATAAACAATGAAAGTGGTAATCTATAGATATCTCTGAAAAAACAAGAAGAAAAAAATGAGTTAAGGTGTCAGCCAATTTGACTAAGTACAAAAAATGGCATTCAAAATAACAATCCTTTCTCCATTGATTGCCTTTGCTCCTTTGGCAGAGATCAATGTATTATTTTTGTGTTGGTCTATTTCTGGATTCTCTATTCTGTTCCATTAATCTATCAATTTTTCCATTAATAAACATTGTCTTTATTACTGTGGCTTTATAGTAAGACTTGAAGTTGTGTAGTGTTACTCCTGTGACCTTGTACTTCTTCATTATTGTTGGCTATTCTCAGTTGTTTTTCTTCAGTATTTTTATGTTCATGAAGTATCTTCCTGGGCTTTTTATTGAGATTTTACTGAATCTGCAGATTAAGTTGGGGATATAACTTTTTATTTATTTAGTTTCCAGTATTCTGAATGAAGCTCAGCTTTATCATTTAAATTTTCATTTTTAATAAAGTAATTAATTTTTAGGTTGAAATTGCAAAATATAAAAAATAAAAATACAATGAAACTTCTCTTTTCTCTGTTCATTCCCAGAGAAATCTCTTTTAATATCTATTTAAATACCTCCAGTTGTTGCCGACGTCATTGTAAATAATACACTTATTGTTTTCTTTCTTCTTTCACATTCTTTACAAAACTGTTGGCTCACCATTATGAAAAATGAGAATTTAGTTTGTTTTCCTTGAGTTTATAAGTACCTACTGTTTTCTTTAATTAAAGAATAATGTATCTTTAACATAGCTCAAATTTATCTTGCCATTACAGATTCCTTTTCTCCTAAAGATAGTACTCTAAAAGCTATTTAACTTTTCTCTCCATTGGTTTTTCTCTAGCCTCCGTGCAGTGCTGTTTCTTCAGGATTTTGTTTTACTCTATTTCTGGATAAGATCCACTGTCCTGTACCTTCTTTCTTTCTTTATCCTTTTCTTTCATATTTATTTCATGCATAGTTTAAAAAATACAGCATGACTTTCCCTCTGAAACTTTCTGCAAAGCTCTTCTAAAGGATATTTCTCTCTTAAAGGTTTACTAAATATATAAGTATCCCTAAACAATATACTTTTTTTAAGTTTTATAGGTGCTTGGGATTTATATAAAGGGAAACATGTCATAAATATTTTCTCAATCTTGATTTTTCACTTTGAAATTCATACATGATTATTTGTGAATCATTAGAATATTCTTTTTCATTGCTGCAATAGATTTCATTGGATTTACTGCCAACAGAAACTCACATTGATTTCAGTTACTTATCATCATAAAATTATTCTAGAAAATCTTTCTCTGTACAATTTTAAAGTTTTCTAGGTTAAAGAGTTTTCTAGTTTTTCCACTATACCAGGGATAGTAATTGTTAGGATATGTGTCAACGTGTTTCAAAAAATATAAATATGTATTAAATGTATAAATCTACATTAAATTTTCTAATGATAAGGCAATGTCACATTCTTAAGAATGAAAATTGTTCTGAGAAAATTGTTTACTGTGAAGGAATGTTTACAAATTTATATTTCAAATATGTTAAATCATACTGCAGTTTAGAATTAGCATATTGTCTGGCTGAATGAAAGATTATATTATAAAATAACTATGTGTTCTAAAAAATCTTGTTTTTCTTAAAATCCCTTTTACCAGATACTAACAAAGCTACTTCAGTTTTTCTTTGATTGTTTTTTGTTTAGCAATAGAACATTTTATCTAGACATTTTATTTTTAGCTTCTTTGATAACATTTATTTCTAGAAAACATTTAGGTAATTATTTTTTCTCTTTCTTTACCTAGTCTGATACTCTCTGTCTTCTAACTGACTAATTTAATAAATTTACATTTGTTTTGCTTATGTGTATATTTGAATTTATTTATATGATCATACCTTTTGTTTCAGTTTTAATTTTCTCTTCTATTGGATTTTTTTTCCTTTCTTCTTTTTTCCCTTTTTTTTCTGATTTGAAATTATGCAGTCTTTGTTTATTCTGTTAGTGTAATTAATCTAGCAGTTGCAAGATTTTCACTGTTGGACATCTTTCTAAAAATATTTACCATGGTAATGCTATAAGCAAAAGTCTGAAATTTCTTGAAACACCTCCTCATTTATTGCCCTCATTATTTGTTCTAAACGTATGGGCTTATTCCTATATTACATTACTTTGATTACAGAAGAGAGGTCAGAAAGGAATTTGTGAATAATATGCTTCCTCAAAGGATATATTTCAAAAAGTGGCTATTCTAATTTCCATTTTTGAAATGTTATATATTCATATTTATATCCTCTATACCAATATCTATATATGAAGTCCTGCAATGCCACAACATTTACTGGAAGATGGTTCAGTCATTTTATTATGGTATATTAAATATTATTAAAATATATGTGAATTTTATGCACATTTAAAGAGAGAGAAACATTATAGAACATTGTGATATGTTGATTCTTTCTCTTATTTTCTGAGAAAATGGAGTTCTTCCTTCTATGTATACAGACAAAAAGACATTTTTTTCTATTTAATTTTGCTCCAGTTTTCTACTGCTCAGTTGTGTGATGGACTCTAAAACAATGGATATCATAATATGACTATCAATCACCACAGGCAAAAATAGTGTCAAGTGCAATTATTTATCAATAGGAGTCTTCTTATCTATTCTAATCTTGCTTTGACTAATATAAGTAACCACTTGAGTACCAATTTTCTCATCCACATATAAGGTAAGGGAATAAGATTTATTATAAAGTTATTTTTTTTGACAAGTGACAGGTTTCTTTGTATGTTTGAATACATAGTCTTCAGAAAATTTTGTTGAATTTTAAAATAATAATGATATAAATAATAAAAGTAATAAGTTACAGCTGTAGTAAGTCTGCAAGTGCTTTTGTCATGTTGTGTATACTGCAAAAACATACATGTGATGAACTTGAAGAAATTTTTCACCTTTATAGACTTTCTTAAACCAGAGTCCTTTATTAAAATCACTGAGTTTTTTATCAGATCCTTAGTATGAGGCTAATGGAAATACCAAATAAGCTACTTAATTTTGAGTTTAAATATACTTTTTTGTATTATTCTCAGTATTAACTGGAATATTCTTCCCAATTCAACCTAAATATGAATCCTGTAGATAAACAGTTCAGTTATTTATCTATGGCTCTGTTTAGTTTTTTAACTAAACTCTTGCAGTATTACAGAACTGTATTTTTAGAGATATTTTTTCATAATAAAATACAGTTGTCTCATTTTAAAAGAGATATTTTAATAGATAATGTATATTTATAATACACATTTCTGAATATAAAGAAATATGTATCATGAGTGTAGAAAAGATGCCACTATAAAGATGGCCAACAATTTATGTATACATAGTCAAGTTGTTTACTTTTCATTCATTTTTATTCTTATAATCACTTACAGAATAAATCTGGTTACTATTCTGAACAAAGTGTCTGTAGTCATACTCAAATGGAAAAATGTACATCACTTAATATGTTCCAAAATGTATTGTTTTTAGAGATCATACTGATATGGTAAAAAGATTATAAAATATTAGCATATCCTTAAATAGTATATCACTTTTTGATATTTCTGTATTTTTCAGTTGTCTAATTGCATTATCACTATTATTTTGTGACTCTTTTCTCTGCTTTCCTTAAAAAAAAGTCACAACATGGAGTAGTAATGGGTTTTATTTGCTTCACTGGCTCTGTCACTAAGAGAGTTTTATTTAACTCATATGTTTCCATTTACTTCAAAGCTTAAACTTTATTACATCATTTTCTTTCATATTTACACATCAACATTTGTAACTAAGGGTGATTTTGTTTTCAGTGCATGTGAAATAAATCTTTTAAAGAATGTGATTATAAGCTCCAATTCGATTTTATTGTACTTGTAAGAAGTCAGGACTTTATTAAATGTGTGACTTCCACTTACATCCCAAGAGAAATGAATTAAAGGAATAAAAGTGTTTATTTGTTATGAATTTATTATACATATATTCAGTTCACAGCAATCTTTAAGCTGTAACTACTTAATTAACACAAAGGAAAATGCTGTAAATATAAATATTTAAAGAAAAAAATTAATTGTTTAATGTCAATGAACCTTGAAAAAAGATTTAGTGAATTTCTTGAGTGTATTTTTTATCATAAGTCTAACACTACAGCAATCCTGTTGTTGATATAAACCTTCTGTTTGTACTAAACACAATAATGAAGCTCTCCTTTTTGTCATCAGTTGAAATGTCATCTAATATAATTCTTAGAACTGAAAAAGATAGATGATGGAAAGAAAGAAAAGTAATTTGCCATCAAAAATGTTTCTGTCTTACGGAACAATAATAATTATTTGAATCAGTGGACTATTTGTTAAGCAACTCCCTATTCATAAGCAATTATAATGATAATTCATAGGGATTATGATAAAACTAGATTATTGTTTCATTTATTTTATTTATTAAGTAAATATTTATTAACTATTTAATATATGCAAGGTGCTTTTCTGGACACTGATGATAGTGAACAAAACAAAAAAATATTTTGCCTTCCATTTCTGTCCACTGTAAAACAGGCTCATATGAGGCACAAATAAGAAGGGAGGGGTGAGTATAAAGCAAGCAAACCCCTTCACAACAAACTAGCGGTGCCTGACTTATGGGAGTTGAGGGTGGGAAGTGTTTGGAGACCTGTGCATTAATGATTAAAATTAAAAGCAATGGTTATGGGAACATAGTATGTTATAAAAACAATGAAAGTAGAATCAGTTAATGATGCTGGTAAGAATATTCTACCAATGGCAATTTTTAAAATTACATAGTTCTTGATAGAAATTGAAGGGAGAACAAAGGGTCATGTTTATTAGCCAACAAATTTATACTACTGACGGAACTGGATTCAGGGATATATGGAGCTGTGGAATACGGATCATCACAACTTGATGAACGTGGATGTTAAGATGTATAATGTGTTGAGAAGAAACAAATAATTTCATCTGATGGGAGCTAAGGTGACTCACACAGGAAGTAGAAGCTTGGGAAGACTTGATAAAGACAAGTTATTAAAATATTCTAGAGTGAAGTTTGGGGAAGACACTGAAAACAACTGGAATAAAAAGATAAAAGTCACAAAGCATGCTTCAGTGTGGCTTTAAATTCAAGTTTTACCTTTCTAAGAGACAAGTCCTTATTTTTCTATTAAAATATTTGTGAATGGAAGTACATTTTCATATGTGAATTTAAAATAAAATCTTTTAGTATATTTTGTATCATTGACTAAGATTTTCCACTTTATGTTATTTAAAAAACAAACAAACAAGAAAACAACCTTTTATTAGTCACAAGATATTGATAAGAGGAGTTTTCCTAAACACCCAAAATCCATGTTAGTAATTGTGTAATTTTAATTCTGGCGATAGTGTTACCACACATGTTCAATTTTCTTCTCTGCCCTCCCCATCAGTTCCTAACAAGAGTTTAATTATTTGAATATGGAAAGTGGACATTTATCTGAATGAACATATTTTATAAGAAATAAAAGTTTAAACTGTTATAGCCTTGAAAGTTATAAATAGAAACTATTTGATGATGACTAAAAGTATGCTTATTTAAATATTTACTCAATAAGTAATTTTTGATCTCTTCTTCCTGATTATGATTATCTTAGCTTTATGTTTAATTTGACCTTTGCATACTGAATGGAGATTCAGTATGCAAAAATGCATAAATCAATAGTAAATGTATATAAAAGAATGTAAAGGAATAGTCCATGGTATTCACACCTACTGATTAAAGTTTATATTGAGATAGGAGCTAGCATAATAGTCAATTTAGGGTATATTTTTAAATATTACATTTTAACTTAACTGACCTAATAGTTATACTATTATAACCATAGCCATATTAAAAAGATTATATAACTTCAATATGCATGCAAAATAATTTTAACTTTATATAATCTGTATTTAACTGCTATTTTATTTACAATCATAACCATTTTCAAAATTACCCAGCAGGTTATAAACATCAATTCTAAAAATATGAAACTGGGCTTCCCTGGTGGCACAGTGGTTGAGAGTCCACCTGCTGATGCAGGGGACATGGGTTCATGCCCTGGTCCGGGAGGATCCCACATGCCACAGAGCGGCTGGACCCGTGAGCCGTGGTGGCTGAGCCTGCACATCCAGAGCCTGTGCTCCACAATGGGAGAGGCCACAACAGTGAAAGGTCCACGTACCACAAAAAAACAAACAAACAAACAAAAATAAATAAATAAAAATATGAAACTGTGATGGGTTGGGAAAATAACACATTATTTTTTCTTCTATAAATATATCCTTTTATTCTTCCAGATGATCAACCAACAGCTGCAGGTTACATCAGCTGTCCTTTATTTTGATGAATGTTTATAAATGAAGAACTTTTGATTTTTTAAAAAATCTGTCATTATTATGCATATACTGACAAATTAAAAACAAAAAACCTTTTGAAAGATTTCTTCTCTCATACTTCTATTGGTAGGTGAAAAAAATATATACATTTTAGGCATTCTGACAATTGTGATGATAAGGAAGTTATATTACTTCTCTTTTTTAAAAGCTTATTTTAAATTTAAATAAAATACCCATGAGTTAAATTAGCATTGATGATGATGATTGTGATTTCCTTTTGAGAATGAAGGAATAATTTACCAACATACTGCAAACTCTGTCAACTAAATATTTTTATTGTGAACTCATTATAAAGTCATCTGCTTTTAATCTTAAACCTGACATTCATTTGAATGCTCTCAAGTAATTAAATATCAACTGAGCACTTGCAAATGCTAATGTTCTCCATGGCATTTGGTTATTTTCATTGTACTTACAGTGCACTAAATTGTTCTGTGAAGGACTCTGAGTGTTCCTGTTGTATCCCACCTCATTATTTTTTTTTATTACTGCATTGTTAGAAGATGTAAAATCTTGGTCAAGTTTGTATTTAGCCATTCAGCTGATGGGAATATCCTTGGGTGAAGATATCATTTTTACCAACGCTTCACGTATTCTAAAGTTCCAATGAGAGAAATTCATTTATGTATTCATATTTGTTTATCCATTGTTCCATTGCAAATTTTTCAGTAAATAATAACATTTTAATTATAGAACCATTTAACCTTTGCAACAGTTTTTATTTATTTATTTATTTTTGAATATATAAAAAATGTTTGATTGTTATCTTATTTATTCTGGGCACTCTAAATCAAAGATTTTACTTATGCCAACCTGACACCCTATCCTTTAAAATCTATTACAAAAATATATAAGGAAATTAAAAATTTTGCTCTAAATATAGGTTTATAAGAAATAAAATTTAATTGAACAAAATTGGAATGACCAAACACCTTGCAATTTGTTGAAGGTGATACACATTTTCTTAATTAATATATTATATTATTATCCTCAAAAAAATATTCTAAATACATTTTGTAAAGTGTATATTATACAGCAGAGGATTTTAGTTGCTGTCTTTCAGAAACCTATCATTAGACAATAGGAAATATATATCCATTTTTTCATTAAAGAGGGTTTAAAAACTCTAAGCCTAGCATAACATTGTTATTAAAACACATTTTCTGGTAGAGAATAAACTTGAAAATTAAATGAATATCAATAATATTACATTTTCTTTAGATTTCACTAGAGTTGTTTTTGAATAGGACGCCATGATAAGATATATGTTTAGATAATAGCAACTTGCCAAAGGAACTGATCATATGTAAATCAATGTCTCTGAGTTTTTTGTTTTGTTTTATTTCTCTTGTCTATAATTTAGAAATTTTTATCTCCTCTCTAATGATACCCAGTGGAAAAATAACATTGTGATTTTTTAAAAATGTTGTTATATAAGCACATTTAGGGTAAATTGGGACAGTGTGGTTGGCACACATCTGCTTTAGTAAGAAAACCACAAATTATTCATATTTCTAAGAATATAGTATGTTTCTTAACATATATATATATATATATATATATATATATACACACACACACACACAAACATTTAAATTATAGGCACAAAATTGTGTTGGAGTAACACACTTTATCTGTCGTAAACATTATTTTTTTAGACTAGTCATCATACTTTCATGCTCCTTTTAATGACTCAGGTCTGACCGTGGATCATTTTATCTTTGCTTCAGGGACAGACATGTGTCCAAAAAGTATTAGGAATATATAATATGATTGTTGCTGGGATTGTTGGAATAATCATTTTTCTGGGTATGAATATGAAACCTAGATTTGTGAGAAGCATATGAAACTCAGACAAAGGGCAGAAGACCCAAGAGAAGGAAATAAAATGATAATTTCTGAGTTAATAAATCTGGCTATACTATCTTAAGCCTATAAACATGAGCCAGTAAATTCATTGTCACTCATTCTTTTTAAACTAACCTGCAAATGAGATTCACTTAATTGATACTCTAAAGTTAGCTATAAAAGAAAACAAACAAAACTAAAAATTTGCAAGCTACTTTTTAAGTGAAGGTTAGTAACTATCAATGTATTTCTCTAAAAAAAGATTATTTTCTAATTAAGTGCAAATTTTAAAATATATTTAAAAAATATTTATTCAGACTGTACTTAGCATAATCATTCAAAACAGGTAAAAACCCAGGCTATAGAACCTTGTTTCTTGGTGAGGCAATTTAAAGACAAATGTTGAGTTTTCCTTTTCCTTTTCTTTTTTTTTTTCTTCAGTCTGCCACATAGCTATTAGCAAATAGATCTTATTTGAATATAAAAAGACTTTTTAAAAATTATAAGCCATTTTCCCAGAATACCCAAAGACTGGATTTTCATTTCAGATCTGTTCTTGACCTACTAAGAGTACTCTTATAGGGGAAATGATATGAAGTCCCACTCAATTACATGGTGGAACTGGGAGGTACAATTAACATGCCCTCAACTCAGGGTTATCATCTCCATTGGTTAGTCATCAAGACTGAGCTTTCTCCATCAGATGCTCCTAATTTTGTCTTAAAGCATTGCTTCTCTTGGTGTTCTGATCCACTCTTGTATTTTAAGGCAGAGTTATTTATCAAATTCCCTACTAGATATCTCCATTTCTAATCGATATCTAACAAAACTCCTGACTTTTTCTCTTCTCATACAGTCTTAAAGTTCATCTATTAGGAGAAGTGAAGAGTATGCATCCAAATCCTACTACGTTGCTTGGAAGCCTAAGCTGCTAAGGCAGCATCAAGCAGCAAGAATTAAAGAAAAAGTTGCTTTAAGGATGGAGAGCTAAATAAAGACACAAAAGAAGGACAGGCCCATTGAAATTGACACACATCCATTTATATAGTTTTTTCCTACTCTGCTCCCTTTTCGTCACAGGAAATAATATTCTAAAGATACTCGCTGAAACTTACAGTTTGTGGATAGAAATTTACAATTTGTTGGATACAGTTACCCTAGGACACAATCTGCAGAGGCAATTAGTACATATTAGGTGTCTATTATGTCCCTGGTATGTTATATCATTTAATTTTCCCTTTTATAGCAATAAAATTTATTTTCCCCCTATTCAAATTAGGAATCTGTGATCCAGAGAAGCAGAATTGGAATATGGTTATAAAAAAGAATAGATATCATGTCCAGTCTGATTAAACCTACTCTCCTTTTTAAAAAAATGTACAGGAAAATAAAAATCGCTGCATTTGGTCAATCAACAGAGACAACCTGTGCTGTTTCCTCATAACAGCTGTATAGGAACAGTGTTACATGTGGACAAGGCAGCCCCAAAGTAAACCTAGCAGATGACCTACCAGATTGGGTCATAGAGCATCTTGTGCAGTTAGCTGGTTCTCAAAAGAGAATGAGGGGGCTGGGAGGAAAAGTAATGTCTTTTACATTGTGAACTGAATGTATAAAAAGAAAACTAGACAATCTGAGAATTAACATGAGTGGAAATGCAGAGAGCTAATTGTAAAGAAAAATGATTATTCCATTAGCTCATGTGAACAACAAAAAGAAAAAATAAATGTATAAAAACCATCGATATTTTAAAGATGCTGAAATAACAGTAATCTCAAAATGCTTAATGGCAAAGGAATATTTTGAAAGTTGTTTTTGGAAGAAAGTAGCATTAATTGTTTATATAATTTGAGCAAATGCATTTAAATCCTTTAAGATTACTCAGAGTGGACAATATGGTTATTAGTTTAACCTGCTTAAAGGCACCTAAGAACAAGTTTTCTTTCTAGAACTTTCCAGTGTGTTTGTTTGAAACAGTATCCCCTAGAAATTGCACCTTCAGATGGCTTAGCATGCTTTTCAATCTTAAATTTGAAGTTAAAACAGCTAAAATATTATATTTATATTTTCTCATTATTTCAAGCCCTGTCACATCCTTATGACATATTACTTAATGATAAACAGTGCCATAAATGAAATTGCATACTATAAAATATCATAATAGAATAAATAAAACAGAGAATTCAGTGGGTTCATTTTATTTTCCTTGAACCATTAACCAAGCATTGATATTATCTTCAGTGACAGAAACTGGTGAAGACAAAAGGCTTGCATTTTCTGCTGCTGAGCTGAAAACACAGATTAGGAAAGAGCCAGAATTTTTTATAATTTTATTTTGAGGCATATAGATAATCATTCTGCTCTTTCCAGGTGTGATTAGAGCCATTTTGACATCTAGCAAGGCAAAGAAATACATAATTTACTCTTCAAGGCAAAAGCTAAATGAAGCCTCAGAAAGTTATTTAATCTTGTCATTTTTCCCTAATCAGGGATAAACCTAAAAACAGCAGAGAGAGATGAATCAAGGTCTGAGATGAAAGTCGTTAGTCCTTTTCAGTCATCATTCATTCACTCATTCACCAATTCACCTATTCGACGAATACTAATTGAGTGTTTCCTAAGTGCTGGGTACTGGAGATCCAGGGTCATTATTCTAAACCTTTGTCATCAAGAAACCCACAGGGGATAAGTAAAAGCTTTGAGATGGGAAAAAAGATGGTAAATAGAGTCCTGAATGATGAAAGACATTTGACCAGGAGGAGAGAAGCATAAAAATGTTACAGACCAAAGAAAGATGTGTTCATAGTCTGGAGAAGAAAGACACATGGAGTATTTGAGATGGCACAATGCCAGGTAATGGATGGTGAGAGAAAGGCTGAAGAGGCAGGGAAGAGGAATGAGGACTTTATCCTGAGGTCACCATCCTGCTATGGAAAGGCTTTAAGCTGAGGAGTGATAGATTTACATCTGTATTTTAAAAATATTATTATCATTGCACTAGGGAGAAATGACTGATGAATGGAAGTGAGAAGACCACTTATAACCTCCTATTGGTAAGAAATTAACCTCTACATTAATAGCTGTAGACAGTGGATATGGAATGCAGTAGACACAGTAAAGATTGTTTCCAGAAAGTACTCTGTAAACCTGTGTTTATATCTTTCATTTATCTTAAGAGACTTTATCCCATGTCCTATGGCTGTAATGTCAGGTGATGGAGAAATTAACATTTTAGCCTTCTTAGAAGCAATTTAACAATATCCCAACAGCTATTCAATAAACTTCCCTCCTTTATATTACAGCAGTCTGTCTGTCTACATTACTTTCTAATAGTTTCATTAAAAAAAAAACTCAGTGGAACACTGACAAAACCATTTAGGTCAAAGTCTAAAACTTTTTATCTTCAGCACCAAGCATAGGGTCTTTTGCATAAAGTTTTTGTAATAAATATTACTTTTAGGCACAAATGAATTATTTAATCAATGTTATCAAACTGTTGTTTACAGTGACTATTTTCTCAAGAACTTTGTAATAAGAGGAGTAAGATGGGCTTCTGAGGTTAAGATCAAAACAGAGTTATGCAAAGTCACATTAAAGGGGAAGAAATACATGCAGATGACTAAGACTCGATTGTATCCTGAGTAAATTCATTTATTATTCAGCAATATTTATTTCCTAGATACTATTCTAGGCACATGTCTCACATGATGTGAGACAAAATTAAATATTAGACAGATTAGTAAATTAGTATTTAGGACACTTTGGTTGCAAGTAACAAAGATCCAGTTTAAAATAACTTAAACCAAATGAGAGAGAGAGAGAAGAAGAAGAAGAAGAAGAAGAAGGAGGAGGAGGAGGAGGAGGAGGAGGAGGAGG
>NW_020837950.1:18513886-18558429 GCF_003676395.1 Aethalodelphis obliquidens | reverse complement strand
GAAGGGAGAGAGGGAGGGAAAGAGGAAGTGAAGGAGGGAGGGAAGGAGGAGAAGAAGAAGAAGGGGAAGAAGGAAAAGAAGAAGGGAAGGAGAAGAAGAAGAAGGAGAAAGAGAGGAAGAAGAAGAAGAAGGGGAGGAAGGGAAGAAGGAAGGAAGGAAGGAAAGAAGGGAGAGAGGGAGGGAAAGAGGAAGTGAAGGAGGGAGGGAAGGAAGGAAATGATGCAGTGAAGTAGTTTTATTGACCATGAAACAGGAAAGTCCATATGGTAGACTTCAGGGTTGTCTGGGCCTGGTGGCTCCAACAATACCATAGGACTGTATCTCCATTCTTTGCACAGACTTTATGTATGTATAGTAGTCATGAGGGTCCCTCAATACTCACATCTCACCACTTCACCCCAAAAAGAGCACTTTTGTTCTTAGAAACCTGATAGAAAAGTCCTGGGTAGATATTGGTTTAGTCACATGTCTGAGTCTTTTGTAGTGACCAGGCAAAATGTCCACTTAAAAAGGTAGAAAAGGGACTTCCCTGGTGGTACAGTGGCGTGCTTCCACTGCAGGGGGCACAGGTTTGATCCCTGGTCAGGGAACTGGGATCCTGAATGCCAAGCAGCCTGGCCAAAAAATAAAAAAAAATAAAAGGTAGAAAAATCATGCTTCACAGAAGACAATGTGTTGAGAATTCCCTAGCGGTCCAGTGGTTAGGACTCAGCATTCACTGTCAGCAGGGTGAGCTCAATCCCCAGTCAGGGCACTAATTTCTCACAAGCTACGATGTGCGGCCAAATACATAAATAAATAAACAACTTCATACATCTTTATTTGAAAAAAAAGAAGAAAAAGAAAGGGGCAATGTGTTAGCCCCAGGCACTTGGAAATTAGAGATTCTTAAAGGCAAATCTGGCAGTGTCCATCCAGTGGCAAGGATGATTTGTCTTCCTTCTTGTAGAAATGGATACCTTTAATTATAATCAAAGTCTTAAATGCTCTTATAATGTACCACTGATAGAGTTCACAGATTCTTCTCTTAGAAACCTCTGAGTCTGAATCTCTTCTCTTCCACTAACTTCTACAGTGAACTTGGGTAGTTTATTTCTTCACTTTCTTTTCATGAGAAATCTATATCCCTTTACTGAATATGTTTATTAATGTATATAATATCAGCTATGGAAGAGACTGCAGAGACCATTTTGCCCAAAATACTGCATGTTTTTAAGGTAATAGAGTGGACGCAGAGAAGCAGTATATTGTATTATCTTAAAAAAAAAAACCTATAATAATCAGAGTAATTAAAAAAAACTGTATCTTTTTCCTAAGCCAAGTTATCTTTTTTGTTTTTTTTTTAGATGTCATTCTCCAAAAAACATGCCTTACAATTTCCTAGGATTGGTCCAACTTCTTTCTCAAGAAGACTGGTAAAAGCCACCCTATTCTTGTTGATCTTTTTAAAGCACAACAGGAATGTTTTCTTGTCTCAGGGTCTTTGCACTTGCTATTTCCGCTGTTGTAGACTCCTTTTTATCTTGGTCCCTCCCTTCCTTCAGATGTTAACTCAGATATCACCAACTTAGAGAGTCTCTTCTCACCTTTCCATCTAAAATTGTCACTATTCTCTGCCTCTGCACACAGGGCTATTATGTTTGAAATCATCTAAGAGTTAAGCATTTTTTATTAGTAACACTATTTTAAATATTCATAAAGGACTCCTAGAGACATTAAACAATTCATGATACATCCACATGAAGTATGAGACATAGTGTTGCTATAAAAAACATGATAGATATTTATATGTTAAAATAGAATAAATTCCAAGATACACTGCTACCTTATTTTAGAACACTCCCATTTGTGTATAGAACTATAAATATATATATACACACATACATATTCATATACATTTATAAAGACATATGTGATTCTGAAAGCATATATGATTTCTTTGGGAAAAAAAAGGCCTTTCATAAAGATGCATAAATTACTTTTCCAATAAACCTATTTAAAAAAATAAAAGAGAGCAATTTATCCATGAATTACAAATTATTTATTGAATAACTATTATGTGCCACACACTGTGAAGACTGAGCTACAAGCTAGTGACTCAGGTGAGTCCTAGATAGAAATCCTAATATTTAGTATACAGTATTATCTGGAGATATACCTTCGACTCCCCATCCTTGTCTAAAAGAGATCATCTTAGATGAAGGAGATTTAAAACATAAGTGAGTGAAATATATGATGTATTAGGCGTTTGTAAAATATAACTGATAATGAGAAAAGGAAGAGAGTGGGAATAGAAAAATTTAAAGAGGTAGAGAACAGAGTGAATGTAAGCAGAATGGGTAGGGAAAGACTCTCTGAGTTGGGGAAATTTGAATCAGGATGTGAACAAAGTAAGAGATTAAGACATAAAGAAAACTAGGGGGCAGACAGGGGAAGGAACAGCATAGTGCAAAGATCCCCAGACAGAGACATACCTATACATTTGAGGAAGTGCTAAAGGAATGGCACAGCTGTTGAAAGTTCTGAGAACAGTGTTAAAGCATTTTTAGGAAGTCCTACAGCACTTGTCTGGGCAAATAGCCTACTCTGATACTGGGCTAATTAGATTACCTAGGTTGGGCCAAAAGAATCTTCCACATGATCCAGTCTAACTTAATAGGATTCTATAGTATGACTGGGGCAGTAATGTCTCCTAATAATATAGTCTATTTTATTTTTTGTCTGCCTCTATTATTTTGCCTATAGTTCCCTTTGGGTGAACTCATGGGGAAAGGTTATTTTATTGAGAACTATGTAGTTAGAGATTCCTATATCCCTAGAATAATTTCATCCTAATTGCAATAAAATTCTTCATTAGATAGCTGATAGGATGTACAATTGCAATTTTAATGCCTTTTTTCCAGTTGTTCAAAAACTTTGCTTGAGGTAATATTGACTCTCTCTATATCAGCTGCAATTGGATTGATTATGAGGTTAGTGCAGGTTTGCTGCATTGATACTAAGTTTATATCATCTTGAACATGCTTAGCATATTGTAAAAGAACTAAATTTGCATTTTAGGCTCTAAAAATTTCATTGTAAAAAAATGGAAACACTTTATGAGTGTTAAATGCTTTATTGAATGCATTGTTAAAATCTCCTTCTCCACACCTAGATATAAATGAAAAATATTTGTATTTGAGATGGCAGTGTGTTTGTCAGTGTTGTTCTCCAACTACTATTGGCCATACAATGCCAACAAAAAACTTATTGATAATTTTCAACATTTTTCTCAAACCTTGCCAACTAATTAGAGAAACATGACAAGATTTTTAAACAAGATGTCTTCATGAGGAACAATAAATAGTTGAACTTTTTAATGTCCATAAATGGACAAACTATGAACTTAATAGTATGTCAATTTTTTTTTTTTTTTTTTTTTTTTTTTTTTGCGGTACATGGGCCTCTCACTGCTGTGGCCCCTCCCGCCGCGGAGCACAGGCCCCGGACGCGCAGGCTCAGTGGCCAGGGCTCACGGGCCCAGCCTCTCCGCCGCGGCATGTGGGATCTTCCCGGACCGGGGCACGAACCCATGTCCCCTGCATCGGCAGGCGGACTCAACCACTGTGCCACCAGGGAAGCCCACTAATATGTCAATTTTTTTGTTGCCTCTCAAACCAAAATGTTTTATTAAAGACATTCATTAAACTAGAATGCTGTTGAAAAATTTTAAGAATAAGAAAACACATTTGATTCTGCTTTGAGAACATGCAATGTTTTAAAATAAAATAAAAAGAAGGCACTTTAAATGTGAACTGGTCCAGAATCTCAAACTTTATCAATAAAGATGATAAATTTCCTATAAGAGTTTTAAAAATAGGTGGGAAGTAGGAGCATGTGTCCTCTATATTGGGAAATGACATGGCTGCCCTGGGTGAGAAACATCATCCCCAGAACATGAAGAGAAGCTGAGATTCTGAAGGGACATAATGGGAGTTGAGCAGCCATTCTGTGCCCTGGAATAAAGGCATCTATAAGGGACAATGCAGCTCAAATTAAAAAAAAAAAAACAAAAAAAAAAAACAAAAAAACCCCACACAGACCACATAAAATGGACTGTCAGAATAAAATTAAATAGATGTAAGTGCAGAATTAAATTCTTTTTAGATGGAAATTTGGCTGAACGATCTCACAATAGATAAAGGTTTAAAAATTGGTTCGATAGACCTTATACGTGTCAGCAATATTTGATTTTTATTCCCCTTTGGGGAGGGGAAAGAAGAGGATGTTACATTGTGGGGAATGAGAGAGAGGCTTTAGTGAAGATCTCCTGAAGAATATGGAAATGAGTAAACTGGCCTTAAAACTTACATTTTCATATCAATACATAATAAACCACAGGAGAACTATGCAAATTCATCTTGCACATATTGAATGAATTTGTTGTATCCAAGAGTGTTTCCTTAGAGGCTCTATTTATCATTATAAATGAATCAATTTTCTTTTTTATTTTCTCCCCAGTCTGATGAATTTTATCCCTGTGAGTCTACCCTTGGCAAATCGACATATCTCAGCCCTGAAATACTGATGGTCAACAACCTAGGCTATGGTATAGTCACTCAGGCTCTGGGGATACAGTCACTTGGCCTTTCTCAAGAGATACACACTCGGATACTGACTTTGGCCACCCAAGAGATTTTCACCAATTTTCATTTATTGCATATTTAAGACCAAATTCCCTAGTTGATCCTTTAAAATGAATAATAAGCAAATGGAATCTTTAAAGCACCAAATTTTTGAAGTAAAAGACATAAAGAGAAAATAAATTTTCTTTTTTTCATTTTTACTGTTAAATTGGTTTCCATTCATACTGTTATTTGAAATAGCAGGAGATCTTAACCGTTTCATTTTTGTAAAATGTTGCAACTGAATAATTATGTTAAGTCTAGAGAGACTACTTTATTTGATGAATATTTGTACATGTTTGGTGAGCTGAAATCAATTCTACTATTGATGATTATTCCTAGTTTCAATGTTCTCCAAGTCTTCTGTGTTTGTGAATTTTTTAGATACAGAACTGAGTTGCATTTTGAAGCACAACAGACCTGAACAATATCACATTTATATTTAATTAAATTAGGTATTTTTGAGTTTAAGAAAGATCCTAACCATTATCTTGCCAAGTAACCCAGAAATCAAACCAAGTCATATTTAATAAGACTTTCTACAACACTGAGGCATACAGCAACACCAAAACAGGTAGACTGCAGTAAATACTCATTCCCAGAAAATATGATATTTGTTTTAGAAATATAACTGAACATTTTTTTCAAAGGGAAACTTAGCTTGCAGATTTAAAGGTAAAGATTCAGGATTCACTTAGAAGAATGTATGTGATAAATTAGTACACTTCAAAATCTATTAGACTCAAGTCATATATATATATATATATATATATATATATATATAATATCAACTCTACTATATATAGCATGGACAAATCAAATATGAACAGTTTTAAAGGTAAAGGTAAAAGTAATTGTAGATAATAAGCACATAGTGTGTGCCCAATGTGTGCCCATTGTGACACATTTCTAGCTTTGTCTTCAAGAGGCAATGTTATGTATTTTAAATTATTTTCCAGATTTGAAGAAAACTTATTTTATACTAAATAAATGTACTATATCTGTTTTTTATTAAAAATAAATAATTTATACATGTATTATTGTCATCCTAAGTTTAAAGAAATTAAAATTCAATAAACATGTATTCATTTCACAAAATGCATGAGTTTTCCACAGTGTCCAAGGCACGTGTGGAATGCATAACAAACTTGGAAACGGCATATGTCTGCAGTAGTAGGTGAGGGTGACCTACTTTGTTGGAATTCACAAGAGAACTAAGCTTAAATTTGTACAAGATTATCAAGACTTAAGTAAAGATAAAACCTAAACGTTGCCATTTTACAATATCTTAAATACTTAATTTCACATAAAATGCATACATATGCTTTTATTCACCAATGTTTAAATATGGAAACAAGGCTCTTCTCTTCCCTATTTTAACCTGCTGATAACAATTTTGCAAAAACTTCAGCCCCAAATGCATCTCTACCATTTCTAGTATAAATGTCTTTTCAGCGGCATTAGGACTTACACATTATAAAGCAATCTGAAAGTAGAAACTTTCCAGTTGTTATATTTTCTAACCTCTTACAGTTGTCTCCCACAAAAATTCATTGGCAAACCATTTTAACCTTTATCAAGTCCTCTAAAACCTTTCAACTTTGTTTCGTGGGGTTTAAAATGGATCATCTTCATTTCAAATATATTTCGTATGCTTACACAATTATAATTTAATTGCTTCATCACAATAACAAATGTAACTGGCTTCAACAGATTTGGAAGCAAAAATCTGACTCTGCAAGCCTAGGACTGGCCTTCCCCTGGAGAGTGGTGTGCTGTAAGCATCAGTCAGTGAGCATTTACAGGGGAGTGGAGACCAGTAACTGGAGTAGGGTAAGTGAAAGTTAATACACCTTCTCTCTCTTTCTCTCTCTATTTTTTCCTGCTGCAATTTACACCTAAGAAAGTAAGAGTGTAAATTTTGCTTTGCTTATTTAATTAAGTTGCACTTAATTTAATGTAACTTTTAAAAAATACTTTATTTGAAAAGACTTCTCATAAAGATTATCCCATTCACTGCTAGTCTTGAAGAAGTTACTACAGAATTTCAAATATTTAATGTAATCATATACACAGCTATATATTGAGTATATTAAATTGTTGTGCTAAGAAGAAACACTATAGTATGTGATTGGAGCTAATTTTACAAATTCTTTTTTTTTTTTTTTTTTGAGTTTTATCCTTATCTACAAACAAAGCATTCGACTTTGGAAAATAGCAATGCAAACTGAAAGCTTTTGATATTTTCTAAAGGATTACCAAAAAAGATGTGCAAATGTCTTCTTTTTGTTGTAGCACAAATTAGAAAGAAGTATAGCCTAAAGGTACACAACAATCTGAGAATGAAAAGCAAATAGACAAGATATAGGAGAAGCGATTTTTATTTCATCTTTTTTTCTAATAACAACTACTTGAATTTTTGATGACTCTGCAACTCTAAAAACATATAATGAATTTAATATGCCTATTTGCATACTTCATTTTAAGAAATATTGAGATAAAATGCCATCACATTCTACAGACTGATTCTACATTTGTGCCTTCATTTTTCAATATGTCAAAATGATTTGCAGATTCTGGTCATTTCTTTGTTATCACTTTCAGTCAAAAATTGCGCAGATTTTTAGAACACTCTAATATCACTGTTCTTATTTATATAAAAGAGGAAAAACTATTCCCTGTATCTACTAGGAGTTCTTTGAGAAGAAAAAATAAGTTAAAAGTGTAAAATTATATTAAAATGCTAATTTTAATATGTAAATGCAACACATTTTTTATATAAATACACAAATCTTTCAATTGTTTAGGAACTGAATATTTCTTTTAATTGTTGATACAGCTCTAATGTATAAATAATTATCATCTATTTTCATGGGAGCATAGCACTTGAATTTTTTTTTTTTTTTTTTTAGGAAGAGACCAAGCCCCTTTCATGATTAAAACCAAAAATCCAGCGTATTGTTTTCCTTTTGGGGAAGGAGTGTCATTAGTAACATCCAGTGTCAAAAGGCAGGAGTGGGCTTGTGTCTTCATTGATGCCTGGCATATGGTTTTGATGTCATTCGGGATGTTAGCTACCATGATTCCTAGCAATTTTCTGAGCATCATTCACCAGACTTACTGATGATTTTCAGAGTGACCCTTCAAAATTCCTTCTTTTGGGTTAATAATTACTTTCTGACCAAAACCCCCTTCTATACACAATTTGTGATCAATGACTTTACAATTAAGCAAATTATAAATGGCTGCATAGTACAGAAAAAAAGAAAAGAAAAGAAAAGAAATTTCCTAGAGGGTAGGAGACTGGGTGTCAATCCCAAGGTATACCATTAACTTGGCCCATGACCTCATGAAGATTGCTAGACCACTCTTAATGTGTGAAATTAAAAAATGTCTACAACACATCACCTATGAGTATGCTTCCTAACTAGCTTAACGATTTTCAGTGCAACCTTAACATTTATAATTCCAATCTTAGTTTATACTCTGGAGTTACCTGAGAAAATGGCAGGCAATAAAAAAGTGAAATAAAATTTATCATAAGAATTAAAGGGAAAGCAGAACACTTACTGCAGTAAGTTACAATAAAGTTGTCTGGCTTAAGAGGGAAAGAGAGAGGGGAGGAAGGATGGAGGGAGGGAGAGAAAGAAGGAGAGAGAGAGAGACAGAGAGAGAGAGACACAGAGAGAGAGATACCCTCAAACACATTAGTATGACTAATATCAAGACACCTAAATATCATCATTCTATATTGCAGTTGTGAAGACAGAAGCATCTGGAAATTTATGTGGAATTACTTTTTCTGTGAGTAGCACCCAGTTACTACCAAGGCAGAATAAAACGCACAACTTTGTTTTTTTGCTATTCTGATATTAGTTATGTATAATCAAAAATTGTTGCTATCTTATTTTTAAAAAATTTCCATAGGGCTTCCCTGGTGGCGCAGTGGTTGAGAGTCCGCCTGCCGATGCAGGGGACACGGGTTCGTGCGCCAGTCCGGGAAGATCCCACATGCAGCGGCTACCGTGAGCCATGGCCGCTGAGCCTGCGCATCCGGAGCCTGTGCTCAGCAACGGGAGAGGCCACAGCAGTGGGAGGCCCGTGTACCGCAAAAAAAAAAAAAAAAAAAAAAAAAAATTTCCATAGAACAGTTGTGCATAACATGACAACTGATGAACTAAAGTCGCAGGTGAAAAATAATATAATTTTTTTAGAAAATAAATCACTTCAGGAATTTCTCACCCACTTGGGGCAACCCAAGAGCAAGGACATTTTACACTAACAAAAAAAGTGAGATTTTATACTAACAGAAAGGGTGGGGATAGGCAGCAGTTACTCATCTCTGTGCACTCAGGGCAGATTGCCGGGGGCAGGGGTGAACGTGTTACCAAGTAAACAATGCACAGGATGAAATAAATCAGTTCTATTCCAGTTTTCCCCTACCTCTCTCTCTCTGCCTTTAGGAAAACCACTTTCCCTTCCTGAGTCTTTTTTTTCCATTTGTGAAGTGAAAATGAGAACAATGTTTATGTTTAATTCCAGCGTTTACTTTGAGGTTCAAACAAGTGAGATGAATTATTTTGTTAACTCTACTGTGCTGTGCAAAAAGATGGGATTTAAAACCTATGTTTCTTTGCTGCTCGTTCTCAAATGTGCCAAGATATTAACATTTAGTGGCTTTAAAAAGCACAAATAATTATTTGACATTTCACTTTTCAGTGAAGAGACAATCTAATCTAATTGTCATTTGATCTTTTTTTTTTCCTCCGAATACTCTCCAAGAGTGTGGGACTGATTTTATACTATCATTAAGTGGTGTAAGGAAGACTCCCCTAACCCACAGTCTATCTCCCAGGGGTATGGACTTTCTCTCTGTTTCTTATGTAGGTGGTTCTCTGTGTATTCTCTAAGGAACACAGTGGCAGGTATTTAATAAATATGTCAGGTTACACAAAATGCACTTAAATTGCCTGAAAATACACTTTAAAGCACACTAAAAGTGCTAGAAAGTCCAATATACTGTTTAAAGAACAAAGAAAACCACAATTAAATTTTAAAATGTCAGAAATCCCTTCAGGCAATTATCCCCCAGAAAATTTATGATAGACATTTTGATTGTGTGCCTAAAATCTAAGAAGCTTATTGCCTTATTCTCAGATGGAAGAATTAAAAAGATGCCTAGAAATACTATTCTCAAGCTCTCCTTCCTCTTCTGTATGCAAAATCCCTTAGTGGTATATGAATGATTTCACAGCCAAGGCTCTCACAGTAAATAATTTACTTTCCTACCATATTCTTTATGAGTGCTATATACACTTTTTATGAGACAGCAGTAAACTTCAGTAGGTTTCTCTATTTGACCTCTTTTGTTCACCCATGGAAGCAACACATATACACTTAGCTGCTTCTACAGTAATTTCCTGTTTTATTGCACACACGGCTGAGGAATGAAATTTCTTTTCTAATCTAATCTTAGGGTTAATGAAGTTATCATATGTATGATATATGAACCAGTAATTTTCCTAAACTTACAATAAAATATAATCAATGAGAAAACCATGGTGAGAATTATTTCATTGCCATGATAACACAGAAGGCATTTTTATGGTCTCACAATATATTAGAGCCATCATTAAGTCTAACATTGTCATTTTACTGAAAGATGTGAAGAAATGATGATTAATGGGGAGTTTTGACTAAAGAACTGGTGAGTAAAACAGCTTTTTTAGTACTTGTACAATCATGAAAATATCATTTTCATTCAAATGTGATGTCCTCACTACAACTTAAAATATCCCCCACTTCCCTATTTCCCTGCCTACCCAAGGGCTAAGGATTATGCGGCCTGAAAGAAAAGATTATCAGCCAACTTCATTCTGATGAGGAAAATAATTCCAACCCTGTTGAGACCAATTTGAATTTGTACAGCTGCATAACCCCCTTATTTTGTGTCACAGAAGGTGCCTAAATAACCTATGCTTTTTGTTTGAATGAGTAGGTTATAAACGACGTCCTACAAAATTAATTTGCAATCCTGGACTTTTTCAGCATCTTCTCTCTGTAGCAAGGGAAATCAGGTTCAAAAAGCTAATCAAATAATCAATCATCAATGTACACACTCATCTGAATTGCAAGATAATCCTTAACATCATGATGGTGTTTTTGTAAAATTCATTTTAGGAAAATCAAGGGAACAAAGCATTTTTTGAATATATTAATAGAATATTAACTGGAGATTGCAGGGATCTGGTCACGGCCTTTCGGGGACTAACACCTGCAATCAAAATGCATTGGCGCTGTTTATTGCTAAACGCACACACACATGCACACATGCGCACACACAGGGTACTGTCAATCCTTCAGTATGTATTTGTCAAATCAGGGGATTTTTTTTTTCATTCAACTCATTTCCTGTAGACAGATTATCTGTGTCTTGGCTTGCTTCTAATTTTGATGCATTCTCTGAGCCTACTATTTCTGGAAAATTCCCCTTGCTTTAGGAATATTCCAATCTTTACAATATAGAAATCTGATTTGCTATCTAAATTTATAGCCAACTAATTTTCATCTATCCATTTAATCACACATCCATTCCTGGATTTATTCTAATGGTATATATAACGTAATTTATTGGTGAGTAAAATGGTTCTAGAAAAGTGCTACCTCCTGGAATACTGGACTTTTCATATATACATATTTAATATCTAATATATATACATATATTTTTCCATATATCTATGTGTCTTCTTAGAAACAATTCTATAATCCAAAGAAATGATTTTCAACAGAAGCAAAATCAGCATTTCCCTTTAATGGAACGTAAAGAATACCAGGAATTACTCCACAAGAGTCAACTACTTCATACCCTGAGACAAGAACAAGTCCAATACCCTCTCGGAGTAAGAAGGTGAGCTGAACAGTGAGGCAGTTTGAAGCAGGGGTCCAGTCCCTGCAGGAGTCTGTCCACAAGCTGAGAAAGCCATTATTTCAGGAATTCCACTTTGTGAAATTAAAAAATAAAATAAAACACCTCCTTATTAATGTAAGTGCCAAAGTTTGGTGGCATTTTAGGGATTATGGCACCAAACTCTGCATGATCCTTACTTAGAGTAGTGCTGAGCTGTTTGCACCATTCCTCAGACAAGCAGGCTGATGGATTCAGCTCACACAGAGAGAGCTCAAAAAAATATCTACGACACCTTAAAATATCAAATGGAAAGCTTAAAATGTAAACTTTTGAATACTTTTCCATTTACATCTACTTTTACCTTGTCTTCCTCTCACTCCAAGAATGTACCCCAGGCAGATTAAATCTCAAAGATAAAGAATTCATTTCCAGAATACATTTCCTTGGTACATTGAAAACAGCTTTTAAAATTCTATTTTCTGGTTACATGTTATTTTCCCTTATCAGCCAACAACTGTAATATTAAGGAAATTTATTGTGTAGCCCAGGGCCTTGAGAGGATAGGACCAAAATGCTATACGACTGTAGATTTGGGGAGGCTGTTTGAAGCTAGCCAAATTCTGTTCATTGAGGTACAGTTTACTACTTCAAACCTGTGGAGCAGAGAAAATTAAATGTTTATGTTTGATTGAAAATACAGTTGAAGATCCACACCCTGAGCAAGTAGAGAAATTATGTTCATTCCTAAACAGTGTATTAATAACTGTTTGTAACTCTTTTTTTGCGGCTTCTCTTGACTACTTGCAGGCAGAATTAGTGTCTCATCTCTGTTCTTTTTTTTTTTTAAATTAATTTATTTATTTTTGGCTGCGTTGGGTCATTGTTGCTGTGCACAGGCTTTCTCTTGTTGCAGTGAACGGGGGCAACTCTTCATTGTGGCGCACAGGCTTCTCATTGTGGTGGCTTCCCTTGTTGCAGAGCACAGTCTCTAGAGTGGGTGAGCTTCAGTAGTTGTGGCACACGGGCTTCAGTAGTTGTGGCCCACGGTCTCTAGAGCGCAGGCTCAGTAGTTGTGACGCACGGGCTTAGTTGCTCCGTGACATGTGGGATCTTCCCAGACCAGGGCTCGAACCCGTGTCCCCTGCATTGGTAGGCAGATTCTTAACCACTGTGCCACCATAGGAAGTCCCTCAACTGTGTTCTTATAACACACAAAAATCCATGAAAACACTTATTCCATTATAGTACAGTTAGATTTTATATGGCTTCTTCCTCCTAGACAGTGACTATCTTGAAGGCAAGGAGAGTGATTTTGGGTTTTGGTACCTAAAACATATATTACAGCCCAAGAGTTTATTAGACACTCCAAATTATATGCAAAAAGTTAACTACTACTTAAAATTATTTTAATTCAGGACTGTAAGAGAAAATATCTAGACGTTGGATTTGTTCATGGGTGGTTAACTGTCTTCTATTCCTGCTAATGTTTTGAGGGGTTCCCATGGGACAGTGCTGGGGAGGATCAGACAGTGAAAGGATGGAGTGGGAACACATCAAGAGATAGTGACCAGAGGATGGAAGTGGGTGTTTGGGTAAAAGGTTAGAGTACAAGAGATGTCCAGCAACATGATGTACAAATGCATGCGTAGAGCTTTTGGCCATTAGTATTACTATGTGGTTGGCTTTTGACAGGGGTTAAGCAACAGGATATAGATAAGAAAAATATACTGTCCTCAATGAAGCCATCATATGGCTCTGACCACACGGGGTCCCTTGTTTCTGCCCATGTTCTGACACTAGTTCAGCAGGCTTCCCAGAGTGGCATGGCAGTGCCCATCCTCCTTTTAAAAAATGTATTCTCTACTTAAGTCAGCAAGAGTAAGTTGATGCGGCTTGTAACTAAGAATCTTCCTTGAGGTAGGCCTGATGAGGTTTTTAGGCACAACCAAATGATTTCAATGACTAGACCTGAGGTGCAGTGCAAGGATTTTTCACATGAAATGAGATATAAACGTGCTGATTCATTGTTGTTTAATAGACAATATCTAGAGAAATGTACTGCCACAATTTGCTGATAAAGAAGAATGTTGTATGAATAAATGTGTGGGTGAAGGAATGGATAAATGAACTGCCAGAGGGAAAAGTCAAAGAGTGTTCCGTGCCACTCAGCTAACTCAAATTACAGTTAAATCTTCCTCAAATTATGATACAACTCCACAGAGTATAGAAAGCAATGAATAAATATTCAGGGGCTTTTTAGACAGGAAAGATTTAGGTTACTAATTAACTGAATCCAGCATATTTATATGCTCTTGGGCAACAAGAAACTGAGTACCATACTTGCCAGACTGGATGAAGTATGATTTTATTTATTTCAGACTGAAACTAGAGTTAAGGTCTGTGAAATATAGAAACTTATTAACAGTTAGAAGAAAAAACTATTTTATGTCATAAAGTGATCTCAATTTATACAGAATATCCTTCTTGATATCACTTACACTTACTCGTACCCCTCCCCATCCAAGGTTGACAATTTGTCAGGAACTGTGAAGGTTCTGAGACTCTTTTTCTTGCAAGCTCACAAGTGAGTTTGGTATACTTTCATATCCGTCAAAGGTTTGATTTCAACATGTCTTCTAATCTCAAGTCTCCCATATCCTATTGGAGGTTTTCCACTTGGATATTTTCAGACTCAATCAAATTAAATGTAATTCAAATCAACCTGATTCTCCCAGCTGTAAAACAACTTCTTCTGATGTATTTGTCTCTCCTGTAGTACCATAATTCTCATCATTATTTAGGCTTAAAGTACTGGATATGTATTGGATGTATTCCTTTTCTTTGCCCTATTTATCTGATCAGTGGGTTTTCCCTGTGCAAGATGTCTCTGACCAGGATCCGTGGTAATGATCCCACTCCAGCAAGTTCATCATAAAATTTTCCCAGAATTTTTCTTTCAACATCATTTTTCTTGTTTAACTGGCTCTCTGTATTCCCCAGGATAAAGTCTGATTTCTCTAATGCACTTAATTATATCTTTATTTTACTTTTTATCCTCACCAACTCTTATAATCTACCATAAAGATCTCTACTCTATGCATCTGGACTGAAGTAGTGGTCTTTTCTTTGGGTTATCTGAAAACATGAACCACTCATAATTTTGTGGAAACCCAGCTCAATGACTACCTTTGTGGTCTTACATGTATGCCGAGAGACAATTCTCCATGATGTCTCTGCACATTTTGAATCAGCTGCTGTTCTGGACTATCTTTTCAAGGAAGTTCATATAATAAACTGCCTTGTAAGATAGAGATAGTGTTTCTCTTCAGGGTAGAGGGAAGGTTTGTTTCCTAACTGGTATAATAAACATAATGTCCCCTTTCAAGAAAGAACATGAGCAGATTTCCTAACAGGCCCTTTGAAAGAATCCAGGCTTCCTAAGCTTGGGGTTACTCAGTTGGACACAGATCTACTGTACATGCAGCCTCCACCTGGACCACTCTATATCAACCTCATGGGACTTGGAAAGCAAGGAGAATTGACATGAAGATGCATCTCATGCTGCATGCTGTGAAGAGGGCTGTTCTTTATTTCTGATATAGGAACCTTGCATCTTCAGCCAGCATCTATGAAACCCTGGCAGCCTAACTTATTGGTTTGCAAGTAGGATAAAATTTCAGACCCTTCATAGCTCTTGATGCCATCCACAATGATTGTCACTTACATTATTTAGTAATAACATAGGATTAAGTTTGCAATTCTATGGGTATATTTATTTCTCACATGAATTTTAAATTATGCAAAAGTAGTAGATGTAACTTATATATCAATCATCCAGTAAATAATATAAGAATTCAAATTATCTTACATTTTTATTTGTTTTTTTCTCACCTAAGTGTAACATCTGTGAAAATGGGGACTTGTCTTACTTATCTCTACAAGCCCAGTGCTGAAAAAGTTCCTGGAAAATAGTATATGCTTTAAAAATATATGATGACTGATCAGAAACTCCCAGTTTCTGAACTTGTAGGTAAGAGACTAACTTTTCTAGATTAAATTTAAAATATATACAATCACTGGCAGTAAAGATTTTGAAGGAGATGTGTCTTGAGGGATAACATATTTTGTATGGAATATACAATGGCTTCACGTTCTGGGAATGGTTGTCTAAGATCTGCTGTTAGCAGGAGGATACTTCCAGGACACAGAGAGGAGAGAAAAAAAAGTAGATTTGAATAAAGTGTGTCTTTGTTCAGAAGCTATAGCTCTAAATATCCATGGGGATAAAATTCAACAGAATTGCAAGCATCTGTGTAACAGAAACAGCCTGTGGTCCCTCAATATCCATTCTTCCGAAATAGGTGAACTTGCAATATTTAATAGGTACATTGTTTCTAAAAATAAAGACTACATTTCCCAACAACCCTTGCAACTATGTATTCCTCATTACTAAGTTGAGGCCAATGGGATAAAAGTGGAGTTTTATGTGCAACACCTAAGAAGTGTCCTGAAAATCATGCCTTTCTTTGTGTCCATCCTCCTTGAATGCAGCTGTGGTGGCTTTAGGCAAGACAACTGTTGGGATTGTGTGATATTGGACAATTCATGTATTACCTCTGTGCCTCAGTTACTTCATGTATAACAATGAAATACTTTTATGATTGTAATGATATTAAATGAAGTACAAATAAAACTGCTATATTCATGATGCATAGGAAGCACTGAAAACATATTCTCTATTACTATCATTGAAGTTATATTTTTAAGGTAGTAGAGTAATAATGAAGAAAATTCTTGGCCTTCTAGGAGCTGTGACATTAGTCCTGAATTTGCTTCTTCTGTATTTAATTTCTATGAATAGGGAAAAAAACACTTCAACTAAAAGAATATTATTACTAGCTGCTCTTATTTTATTTTATTTTTTCTTGGTCCCTCTCAACATAATCTTAATCAATAAATTTGATGAATTAAAATGTAAAAAAACAGTCATTACATTTCTAACAAAGAAGCACCAAAAACACAAGAAAAATGATTTAGAATTTGTAACTTACATTATAATAATAGTTACAAATTATTTAGCACTTTCTACATGGAGGCATTGTTTAAAATCACTAGAATACGCCAATTTTATAAGGTAAACCCATTTTTAAGTTAGAAATGTGAAAATTGAGACTTAGAAAGGTAAAATAAGTAACCCAAGGAAGCAAGCTAATCAGAGACAGAGCTGGATATCCAATCCAGATAAGTCGAGCACCACAGCCCAATCTTGGCTTTTCATTAGCATATGTTCTACCATATTTCTGATAGGCAGAGTGTGATCAAAAGGCTTTTATGAATGTAGCCTCAAGGAGGCAACAGAGCCATCTGTGCAAAAAAACAACGAGCTATTCCTCTCTAGAGCTGAGCCTGGAGCAGCTATTAGTGCTGTGATTTTAGACATTTTTGGTGAGTTGTGCAATCACATTGTAAGTTATTATTGTATGGGGAATCTTAACAGCTGAGATTTCTTTGTAGGTGATTATGTTTGTATTCTATGGTGACACACTGGAGTAAATCTTCTTTCCCATGACTCCTTTCTCATTTACACAAATGATGCCCAGAATTATTTTCCTGTAGATAAATCACTGTCAGAGACTGGGAATGGAACAGTGAGAAAGTTTTGTGACTAGCTGCATTTTTGGTTTTTCAGTTCAGTTTTCAAAAAAATGTACTTGCTTTTGTGATGTCTTACTTACATTTACTTAAAAATGATTTAAAAAAACACCAATTTTTAAAGAGACTTGGTTTACAATATATAAATTTAACAATCAGAACTTAGCAATAAGCTGATGCAGTCTTAAGAATAGAAGACACGGGCTTCCCTGGTGGCGCAGTGGTTGAGAGTCTGCCTGCCGATGCAGGGGACACGGGTTCGTGCCCTGGTCCGGGAAGATCCCACATGCCGGGGAGCAGCTGGGCCCGTGAACCATGGCCACTGAGCCTGCACGTCTGGAGCCTGTGCTCCACAACGGGAGAGGCCACAACAGTGAGAGGCCCGTGTACCGCAAAAAAAAAAAAAAAAAAAAAAAAAAGGATAGAAGACAAAAAATAGTGAAGATCCTAGAAAACTTCTTCAAAGACAGCCAACTAGTATAGGCTAAGGGCATGTCCCACGAACACATGTGCGCCCCCCACAAGCATGTGAGTAGTTTGCTTTTGGACCACTTTGCCTGCATGCTGATTGAGAGGATGAGGAGGATCTGCTGGTACCCAGGACTGCTCCGTGGGAAGTGCTGAAAGAGTAACACAGCCATAAGCCCTTCACATAAATGTAAGAAGCACGCTCTCCTGTTCCCAGAGAGAACTATTTGTAAAATAAATTATTTATCTCTGATAATTCAAGGTTCTGTTTGCCTCTGGTGCCCTTTGGGAACTAAAGGACAGGAGGAAAGAAACAAAAACAAAAAAAACCTGAAGCA
Organism: Aethalodelphis obliquidens; assembly: GCF_003676395.1. NCBI lineage: Eukaryota > Metazoa > Chordata > Mammalia > Artiodactyla > Delphinidae > Aethalodelphis > Aethalodelphis obliquidens. The sequence goes on along the minus strand of NW_020837950.1, from coordinate 18,540,400 downwards.
GTTAATTCGTAAAAAGAAACCACACAGTGATGTCAGGGAGCTTAGACTAGAGAGGTTTCAGGACCAGAGATGAGTAATTCATTTCCACACCAACATGTGAGAGGAGAAACCAAGAAAGGATGGATATTATTAAATCTTAAATGATGATATTTAAATGAAACAGAACACTGTCCTATTGCCAAAGGGAGAGAATACTAATACAGAGAAAAATCTCAAATGTGGTTTTTCGTGGATCAAATTTCCATTTATCTCAAATGTTTAGTGTACCCTGGGTCTGTGATTTGTAAAATATGTTGATTGTGTTTCTGATAGAGTAGATTTTTAATTAACAAAATGAACTCACAGACTGATTCATAATTGAAACTATGTCAGAGCAGCACAATAATTGGAATAGCTTCCACCTCTGATGCCCTCAAAACTTTACGTTCTTTCCTAATGGCTAATTTTGCCTTTGAGTGAGACAGAAAGAATGGGAGAAAAGTGCTTGTAGAAAGAGACATAGAAAGGGCAACATAGAACATTTTAAATTGTGCTCCAGAATATATTTTTTAAAGTGAGAGAGTAGAACAGTCAAATCTTTGCCCCACTTCACATCTTTGGAATTGAAACACTGTTTTTAATTTAAACTTTTAAAAGAGAATAATATAATAAGGCATATATTTTTTCACATACTCCTCTGATTTCTTTCTACATCTTAAAGATCTGTCCAATAATTAGTTAAGAATCTACTATTGGGGCACTTTTAAGGAAAAAGAAAGAAAAAAAATGACGTATTTGTCTAGTTTCCTTAAAATATACACTATCATTAGCACTTTAGACTTTATTTTCTGACTTTCTGCTATTTTCCTCCTTTCTTTTCTCACTTTCTCTTATCTTCACCCACTCTTGCTTAACTATCCACACACCAACAGTTTCAAACAAAAGAAAGAATAATTCAAAGATTTATTTTCTCATTCTTGTTGTCAGGTTATCTGAAATGAAAGACCTCTGAAGGTAGGTTATTAATTAAGGACAAGATAATGCAAGTAAATTGAAAATAAATTGGCTTTGCTGCCCACAACCTGTGTGACGGTAGGGAATTTATATTTCTGAGCTACAATTTTCTCATCTGTAGGATGAAAATCACAATTTCTAATCTACATAGATTTTAGCAGATTTACGCAAGACAACTTTCATACTAGCAAAGTGGATCTGGAGAATACCTGGCTAGTCATCAGTAATATTCTAAGATTTATTGACCCCTTGCTCTGTGGCAGACCCTCTGCTATGTATTATCTCCAAACATGGTATTGAGTGGGCCAAAAATTACCTTTGTTTTTTTAAGTAAAAATAAAAGACACATTTTTCATTTTCACCAAGAACGTTATTGAACAACCTATTGAGCTTTTTGTTCCACTACCTTCTGCCATTTTTCAGGCAACTTCATAATTCCATCTTTCCAAAACATTTTATCTTTTTGAGCAAAGAACTGTTCCAGGTGCCTTTTACAGTCTTCCAGGGAATTGAAATTTTTTACATTAAGAGAATTTTGTAAAGACAGAAATAAATGGAAATCCAAAGGTGCAATGTCTGGTGAATACGGCGGATGAATCAGAACTTCCCAGCCAAGCTGTTAACAGTTTTTGCCTCGTCATCAAAGAAACATGTGGTCTTGTGTTACCCTGATGGAAGATTATGTGTTTTCTGTTGACTAATTCTGGATGTTTTTCGTCGAGTGTCTCTTTCAGTCGGTCTAATTGGGAGCAGTACTTGTTGGAATGAATCATTTGGTTTTCTGGAAGGAGCTCATAATAGAGGACTCCCTTCCAATCCCACCATACACACAATATCACCTTCTTTGGATGAAGACCAGCCTTTGGTGTGTGGTTGGTGGTTGTTCACTTCGCTTGCCTCTCTTCTGTTCCACATTGTGGTACAGTATCCACTTTTCACCACTCGTCACGCTATGTTTTAAAAACAGAATGTTTTCATTACGTTTAAGAGGAGAATCGCATGCGGAAATACGGTCAAGAAGGTTTTTTTTGGCTTAACTTATGTGTAACCCAAACATCAAAGCGATTTATATAACCAAGCTGGTGCAAATGATTTTCAGCGCTTGATTTGGATATTTTGAGTATGTCGGCTGTCTCCCACGTGGTATAACGTTGATTGTTCTCAATTATTGTTTCAATTTGATCGCTATCAACTTCAACTGGTCTACCCGACCATGGAGCATCGTCCAGAGAGAAATCTCCAGCACGAAACTTCGCAAACCACTTTTGACACGTTCGATCAGTCACATCAGCCTCTCCATACACTGCCACAGATCTTTTTGTGCCTTTCAGTTGCATTTTTACCTTTCTTGAAATAAGAAAGCATAATATGCCAAAAAAGTTGCTTTTTTTCTTCCATCTTCAATATTAAAATGGTTACTCAAAACTTCACCAATTTTGATGTTTTTTTTTAAAGGCACACTGATATGACAGCTGTCACATACAATCTAACAAAAATGTTTCCAATGAAGTTAAAGACAACTTAGTGCGCTACTAGAGCCATCTTACAGAAAAAAACGAACAAAACTTTTGGCCAACCCAATATATCACTTTTGTTCTTCACAAGGATTCTAAGATATTGAAGCTGATATTATCTCCACTATTGTAGATGCAAAAACTGAAGTCTGTAGAGTTTTCATCACTTGCCCAAGGTCATTAAAAATATAGCACATCTGCCTCTAGGACTCTTTAGAAAATCCTATACTATACTATCCCATAAGACAAAGTAATAAAACTTCTCTGCAATCATGCTGTTAATCATGTAGTCTACAGAGTATTTACTGCTGTTAGAGTAATTCAAGCCATATCTTTATGGAAATTTTGTCCTTAAAACTCCTTTACACAAACATAAAAATAAAATCAAAGAACTAATATAAAACAACACAGATTTACATAAAGCAGGGGCTACCATGACACACGTTCTATTTGGAGTTTGGAGCAGAATGTGAAACAGTGTTGGTTTAGTCACCAAAAATCCATTTATTGGCTGGATTTCATAACATCTCGAGGGCAACAACATGGTATTCTATAGTCATATATTATCAGTACTTACTATGAAAAAATTGGCTGAGATTTCTGTAAATGAGATTCTTTTAGCTTGCTTTTTGAGGAATAGTAAGATTTAGCTCACAGTACACACACTGCACAAGCACACACACATCTGTATATTTGTTTTGCAAAGAGCTTATCCTCACCATACATTCATTCAGCACACATTTTTAAACCCAATTTTGTGGCACTCCTGCAATAGGTGAGAAGGTAGTGAGGTTACAATGACATAGAATCCTTACACACTTATGAGACTTACATTTGTGTGTGGGAGACAATGCACTATTGAATAAATCGATAAGTAAGATGATTACAGATTGTGAAAAGTTCAGTGAAGAAAAGTAATACCTAGGTTGACCTGACTGAGTAACTGGGGAAGGAATGGTTTTATATTGGATAGTCAAAGAAGAGAGGCCTCTTTCTGGAGGTGGTATGTAGGACAGCTGAAGGAAAAGGAGGGGCCAGGTGGGTGAAGAAGTAGAACATAAAGATAGAGGCGATAAACACTGTAGAACTTTAGAGGAAGGAAAGAGATGAGCATGTTTTGGGAATAGAGAGGAAGACCAATTTGCCTGGATCTGAGAGAACAATTTGGAGAGTGAATTGAGATGATATTGGAGAAATTTACAGAACCATAATCATTTAAGTATCTCAGATCATGGTATGGAAATGATATTAAATTAGCAAAAACACATCATTCTCCAAAAATCCAAATTAATTTAAACATGCAAGTCAATAGAATATATATGTAATAGGCTTACACCATTTCATTATTCCAATCAAATCAGCAAATAACATGTATCTCTTTTTAGTTTACATAACCAATTTTATCTTCTATGTTATTCATCGTGATAGATAGTGAGGAATAGTAGAGGTACAGAATTGGTGGTGGAGTAGGAAGTTAATCTCTTTCAAACTCAATGTTTTTTTGACAAATCATAAGTGTGGCAGACAAGCAATTTCTCAAATTTTTTTTTTCTTTCATGAAAATAGAGTTTTAGTGGGAACATGGAAACCAAGGTTAGGAACAAGATTTTGTGGCCTCCTTACAATTTGGATTTTCTACTGAGCTGTGCACAGACTGATGTGTGCAAATTTCTGCATCATTTTCTTTAATGGAAATTGTTTAACCACAAATTCCTCATTTCCCCGCCTTTTGAGCTAGAAAGCATAATGATTTGAGAACTTGTTTCAAACATGCAGATGAAGAAAGCACCCTAGTGCTTAAGGAAAGGAGGAACAGCAAGATAGAAGAACCAAGGCTACTGAATATACCTAGAGAAGAAATCTTCCTCATTAGTCAAGATCTCTCACTTCTGCAGTGTTGCTTGCACAAGGATGGGTGAACAATATGCAGGGTTGGATACATGTGACATTTCATATCTGGGGAAAAATGAGGCTTCAGGTTTGTAGACATGGGGAAATGGGGTCACACTTCCATCATCAAGGGTGAGAGCAGCTATATGTTGTCTTCTGGGTCTTCTCCCTGGGAGATGCCTCCAATCTAACTAGTTACTGATGGCTCTACCTCAGTTCACTTTTGAAGTATGGAGGGATTATTCTTAGTTAAAGCATAGAAGGTTTGTTGGCACAGTCAAACCTTAGCTCTGCATGGTACTGCACAACTCTTGTGAATCACACCTTCATTCTCTTAACTGGTTCTTCCTTTAAGATGTTCAAGCTACTGGTAAGCCTTTTGGCTCTTGCCCAAGTCAGCCCCCCAGGCACTGACTCTCACATCAGCCCCTTCTATGTTTGTCACAAAATACTTGTGATTTCTGGACTTTAACTACACAAGGTGGTAGCTGAGGGAGGCATGTGAGAATAGCTGAGGGTTTTCTATGCCTACTCACCTCATGCTTATTTTAGAGAGGGTTTATCCATGGCACTAGACTTTCTCAAGAATACCAGAAGGGCAATGGGGTTTACCTTAAATTCCTTTCACCTCCATATCTTTTATAATCTCCCAATCTGTGTGTGTGTGTGTGTGTGTGTGTGTTTGTGTGTATGTGTGTGTGTGTATTTGAACAGGAAGCTAGAATACTCATACTTAACTACTTTATTCCTTCACCTCTTCTTTTTGTGTTCTCATAGTTTCCTATATAAAAGGTGTTTTATTTGTCTTTCCAAGTAGGCAGGACTTTTGTTATATCATTTTCTCATTTTTCATGAAGGAGTTTTTGCCCTTGACCACTTGCACTAGCTATAATATTTGATGGCTTTAGAGGGATCTGATCTGTCTGCTGCAGAAATGGAAAAATATCAGCTTAATATTTCATGATTTTATCTCCATCATATGTGCTTATGTGCATGCCCATATAATATGTATGATGTTAATTTGCTTTGCCAACTTGTATCAGAAAATCTTAATAAGAAAGCGAGTAGGTAGATATTTTTAAAATCAACTTTTAAGACCATCTTCAGATGAGTCTTCATTCTTATCTTTTGCCAGAGCGAATCTAAAACTTCAGTCACTAACCTGAAGATAATTGTGTGCTCTATGGCTATAATATTTAGAATATAGGTAAAATCTTGCATGCTTAAATTATCCTCATTTCTATACAAGGTGATTATCCAGTTTGAGATTCCCAATTATGGAATCTTGACAATAAAGCTTTGACTATTTTGTTTTTCACAAATTGGAGTACTCATACAAAGTGTCTTGTTTGTTCAGTACATTCTGTGTTTAAGCAGTAATTAGGCTTACTTTTATAACTGAGAAATTTAACCTCTAAAAAACTGTTTAATGACTTCACTTCCTCTTCTTCAAACTCTCAAAGGAAAGTGGAAATGCTGCATTCAACACACAAGATGAGTCTTCTAAAGAACATTTGGTACATCAAAAATTCATTACAGGTGCCAGGATAAATTTGGTAGTACACAACTTTCCTGAACCAATAAAGTTTTAAAGATATTTTTGATACATTATCTACAACACATTTGAAAATACATTTTTGAAAAATATAGGAATCACAGTTCTTTTTTTTAAGAAAACTAATTGTTTTTTTTCTCATTCCAACTTGAATAAATAAACAGACAAGGAGATATAGAGGCAGATGAAGCCTAGGAAAGAGACTTGAAGATATAAATACCAACCACTTTAAGGAAGAAACATTTGCTTAAGTGCCCAACAACCTAGGTTTTCTTTTCCACAAAATAATTTTAAGTCAGATTATTTTATAATAGGATATAAAGTATAAAAGAGATATATGAACATTAAATTTTGTTAATTATGTACTATATTAAATCTCTTTATTGAATAAATAGTTTTATACAAATTTCAATTATAATTATTTAAAAAACAATTTTTCTTATCCTCAGGAAAGATAAGAGACTTTCAGGAGGATAGAAAGAAAACACGACAATTACCTGATTTTTCATATTTGTTTTCTTAGGATATGTCTCATAATACAGGTAAGCATTTGTTCTCAAAAGAAAAGTATATTTTTGGAAATCATATATTTGGCCTGAACACTTAAGATCAAGTTCATAACAGAATAGTTAAAATAAAGAATAAAGGCAAAGGAATAACTCTAAGACATTGTAATTATGTAAAAGTGTAAAACATTTAATAAAATTGTATAGATATAGAGAAATTCATCTATTATGGTATGCAGCTATTGTTTATACTGCTCTATAAATCATGCACAGTATTTTTATACATGATAGGCTACTTTAAAAATGCTTGACCCCAAACTATATGCTTTCTATAAAAAAATTCTAATTCAATTCAACAAATACCTGAAGTTTACAAGCTGCATTGCACAATTTTCTACATACTATACAATCTGCACACTGCAAAGATTAATAACGTGCAGCCCCTGCCTTCAAAGAATTTTAGATCCCCAAAGGGAGCCCAAAAATATTTTCAGAAAATCATTATATTGATATATGTATAAAATAATCAGCAATCCGATTTTCTGGGGCATCGAGAAAAGCATATTGGAGACAATGAATACTGAAACGGGAAGTGAAGAGTGGATAGTCTTTCTACCACTAGCTAAAAGTTCAATGGTGGCACTTTCAGGCAGGAGATTACTTTGAGAAGAAGCATAGAAGCCATAAAATAAAAAAAATATGTTTACAATAGGATATAGAAAACCCTGAACCATACTGTAAGTTACCTGGGAAGAAGGGTTAAATGTAGAAATGAGCAAACCATTATTTTAGGACCTCCATCAACATTTCTCATTCACAAGCCACGCTATTTTTCAAGATAATATGTTGGAACACATTAAATGTCTGAATTTAAAACTCATACACAATTTGATAGACAACAGAGAATCATATACTTTTATAAATATGTTTTTAAATCCAAAGATATTTTTATTTCCTTATAAGAGTTTAGAAGGGCATTTTGGGGTGTCCCATGTCATCTGTTCAGGCGAAATCTAAAGTGATACATTACTTTTCCATTGATAATCTCCCTGTAAAAAGAAGCTATTAAAAATCATCCAGTATTCTTCAATTACTCTTTTCAAAAACAGTCTACATTTTTTCCCCTTTTGAATTAGAGGGGAAGGCATTAGAATTAAATGAGTGAATAGAGGCAAACTTAAAATTGAGGTCTAAATTTGACAAAAACAAAATAAACTGAAATTTAAAGGGAAAAGAGTTGAGAACAACTTATAGAATGCAAAATACCAGAGAAGAAAAGAGATCAGCGTCATGGGACCTTCTTATTTTGCACTTCCTCTTTCCTTTCCTGATATTTCATCCAAACAGAAAGACTTCAGCAAATTTTATTAAGTATGTTCTCCGAATACATTCCTAGTCTAGACAATTATAGGGAATTTAATTACTATGGAGAATTTGCGACAGTTACAGAAATGGAAGGCACAGACAGGTGAGAGGACCAAGTTCCCTAGCCATAGAATGAGGTTGATGACAGGGCATCTTTATTAATAAGGAGTTTGGGATATGATACAGGGCAATTCAATGTAAGAGAATGTGTTAGTCCTATTCACTGCATTAACACGAGAAGCTAAAGGAGCTCCAGAACTCAGTAACTATGTGTCTTCCTTGATGGACTATTGCTTGGAAGAAAGGCTATTTTTAGGGAAGCACAAGCATATTATAACTGCTAAGACTTTAAATTTCAATGGGTAGAGTAACCATGCAATTTGTCATTCAAAATAGGGGACTTTTGAGTTAAAGAGAGCTCAAAATATAATATTACAAAGGCATTTTTTGACAAACTAAATACTCAAACAGGCAATCAGAGTTGCATGGTGACTGCCAACAGGGCCTTATCACAAGCTTCATTGGTTGGAAGTGCTGAAGCTCATGGATCGACATTTGGATATTTACAAACGGAACATTTCAAATCCAGCTGCTAAGAACCTAAGGAAAAGAAATGCAAAAGACACGAAGCTGGAACTGAAGTCTCTGAAAGTCTTCAAAATTTCCTCAAGAACACAGGGACCACAGATAGGAAGGCTCTTGGAGGCTGTCTTTGCTCGTCTCAGCATCTGCAGAATTTTGTGTGTGGACCCTGGAGCTCAAGAACCTCTCACGCTCCCTGCCGGCCGGGGAGCACCAGCTCAGCTGCCTTCCCGCAGCCCCGGACCAAAGTGGCTCTACTAAACCCCTCACATCAATAATCTTACTAGTTTAATACTAACAATAATATAAATTAGGGCCATCATCCTCTTCTTACATTTCAAAGCCTAAATGGCATCATATTTAAGCCAATTAGACATAAGTAAACAATAAAGCCCATTTTTATGCTCCACAGCACGTGGGATCTTCCCAGACCAGGGCACGAACCTGTGTCCCCTGCAAAGGCAGGCAGACTCTCAACCACTGCACCACCAGGGAAGCCCTATATTGGGTATTTTTTTCAATCGGTTTATCTTATGTCTTTTCTTTTCAGAAAAAAATACTTTTTAAGGTAAAATTTTGCTGTGTCTATTTCCTTTTAACTAATTATACTAGAATATTTCCTTGTCAATTTTTGGTATAACAAAGGAACTCAGTAATTATAGCTTACTGCGTATGAAAGCTGCCACTGAAAGCAGCCAACCTTTGGGGAAACTGGCATTTTTTTAGTCATCCTTTAGTTTCTAAATATTCTAATGGTTAAACAATGGAAAAATCCAGGAAACCTGTTAAAATAGCTAAACACTATGAATAGCATTTTTTTGTATTCTTTGTGTGGGCCCCGATCTCCTAATTTATCTCTCTCCCTCCATTTCCCCTGATAAACATAAGTTTGTTTTCTACATCTGTGACTCTATTTCTGTTTTGTAAATAGTTTCATTTAGGGACGTGTCAGTGCTTTCCCATTTTAATAGGATTATTATTTTATTTGAACAAAAGCATCATTTTAAAGGGAAACAATAAGATGTGTATGTACTTTAGTCATTTGCAGCTCACTTGCTGATGTTTTCATCTAAGTCTATGATACCAATGAACAAAAGAAATTATTAGAAAAAATGATAGATGATATAGTAATAACAAACCCTTGTATGTCTTTATTATGTACTCTGCACTCTTTTAAGATCTTTATGTGTATTAACTCATTAATCCTTATAGTAACCATAAGAGATGGTACTATAATTATCTTCACTTACAGGTGAGCCAGTTGAGGCACAGAGGCAGTTAATAAGGGACAGATTTGAGATTCAAACACAAGGAATCTTGCTGTATAATTAGTAGCACAGGTAAGAAACAATACACAGTATGATGTATACACATTTGCAGAGCCTATTTAAGATATACTAAGAGTAGGCAAAGCTTGTTGAAAATTAAGATTTCTTGGCAATATGTTTATAAGTGTATTGATGGTCCAATGTTGGTTTGATTATCCATGAGTCATCATTACTGAATAATTCAGTGAGCAACCATTGTCTTCCCATTAGTCAGTTTCCTAAAACACACTCTATTCTTTTCATTTTCATTTCACATTTGACTCTTCTACACCATCTTATCTTCCCTGTTTATTCTGTGTGCACCTTTATGTATGTATGTGTGTGTGTATGAGGGGGTGAGGAATTCGGGGAGAGCGAATTGCAGCTCTCAGATGTGATTCCCTTTGGAATGTTTGAAAAATGATGGTTTAACACAATCTTTTTTCTCTGATTCTAGGTCTGGGGTATATTTGGGGATTTTAGGGTTTAGACTGCCGCCAAGAAGGCTGCTGCTGTTATCATACTGAACAGATGCTGCCAGCTCTTAAGCTCCAGCTATTTCTGTAGAAGCTCTTCTAACTCCTTTAAGAGTTTGCTCAAAAAAGCAAAAGGTAGGATCAGGCTACTGAAAAGCTGCCTGTGGTATTTTATCCTGCAAGGTGACAGGTTTCCTCAAGATGAAACTTTACAAGGCATAAGTCAGTTCAAAAGGAGTTCTTAATTGTTTCTTTCTAAACTTTGTTCACACCAACTTTTAAATCATTTTGCTTAAATGGAATTTTATTGAGGCTGTCAGGGGAAGACTGCACACTGTGAGTTCTATGAAACCAAAAACATTATCCCAGACTAAGTAACAGCTGGAAAGAAACTATGGGACCTCCCACATATCATCCACTGAGATCTAGACAATGGATGAGTTATTTGACACAGTAATAGCAACAGCTGCCAGGTAGGTCATTTTTAAAAACTCAACTCTGAAACGTTCAGAATTGAAATGCACAGGCTTTGGGGAACATGTTAGGGATAAAAAACATACTTAAGGATATTCCTTTGCCAACTGAAATCTGTTATTACTAGAGAGTTAATGGGCCATATTTTATATCCTCATAATATAGTTTGGAAATGTTTCAATTGAGATGAATATTATCTTAACCTAGAGGCCTAATATTGGTTCCTGAAAGCACAAATTACAATTCAGAAGTCAAATAGTATATAGCACTAACATGTGCCTCTCAAGTAATCTTATTGTCTTTTCCAAATAATTTATCATAAACAACAACAAAAAAATTGCACACACATCTGAGAACATATCCCATTCACAAGATTTTTTAATTGAAGCACATATTTCCAAATTAAAGTGATCATTTTTGTTTAAAGTGAAATATGTTTTCAATAAGAAGATAGAATATGGTAAATCATGTGGAGTAATCTTTTCTCTTTAATCTTTAATTACTATAGTGTCACATCATTTATCAAATTGGTGGTGTTACTCCCCCTCAGGGATTTATTAAGTGGAAGGAAGTCCCCATTATCACGAACAGTGGTCAAATTCCTACACTCTGCTAAGTGCCACAAATAAAACACAGAAATAAAATATTTAAGAAAAGTACAATCTAAGGCAATCTTGGGAAATCAAAAGTAAAAGATTAACTAACTCATACTGTTTTTTCTTGTTTAACAGGATTCCTCACTTGTCCTACTAAGTGGGCATATTTTCAATGAAGTAAATTAAAGCAATATTATTTATAACATGCCCAGCAATTAAGCTTGACTGGAGTAACTCTTAACCGTGGAGTGAATACATTTTTCAGGGGCATAGCAACGTTTAAAATATGACTCTGTTTCTATATCTACCTAGGAAATGAACAATCTCACACCTAAAATGGAGAACATAATGTATGGAGAGCACATAGTACATTGAGATTTTGCTTGGATTACAGTTTTATAAAATAACATAATAGGAATTATTTTATTTTATATTTTCTACTTCATGTCAATAGTGAAATTTGGCTATAAATTCTCAGAGAGGTTCAAACCATGGTCCTAACCATTTGTTTAGCTGTTTAAAAACTAAACTGAAGAGGAAGGATAATTTTCATATTATGTTTCTGCTTTATTATTTAGTTGTAATTTGGAGACTTGTTTACTTTTAAGGTACACTTAACCACGTTTTGAGATCATGCTTTGTGAAAGCATGTCCTATTGTATAAATTCCTGTACTGTTGAAATAGATGATTCAGTCAGATGAAGGATGTTGGTGCTCTGAAAGTTATACGATCTTTCCGTTTTGACCACACAGACAAGAAAGGTTCCCTGAGAGACAGTTTTGAGATATGAGAGTATAACCTAATGGATAAAAATAAAAATGTCGGGGCATTTGAAGTGGACGTTCGATCTTTGATATAGCCTGGAGCCTCGAGGGGCTGTTTTTGCTGTTCAGGTTTTGGGAAAACAGGAATGATTTGTATATTCATAAAAGTCAGTTGTTTTATGAACAGTCCATACAAGTTGAAACTTGAAACAAATGAGAAATGAGTGGAAATAATACCCAGAAATAAACTCTTTTAAACTTTCCTGTTATCTTGACTTTAAAGGGTAATTATTTTCACAAAAGTGCATTCTGAGTAATCTACTGAACACTAAACTTGTTAGAGAGTAGCAACACAAAAGTGACAGGTCTTAAGTCTAAATTTTGCTATTCAAACCAACAGGAGCTCAGATTTCAATATTTTGAAAGATTTTCTAACAGCCGACTTTGAAAACATCTTTCACAGTACAGCTCACAGTTCGCTCCAAGGGGATTAACTGCTTACAAGTAGCCAGGTTTTCCCATTCCTAATTAACAAGCTTTTGTTATTACCCTCATGAGACTTGTTGATTTCGATTTGGTAGGTCCTTAGAATGAGAATTTTGCCCTAGAGAGATTTACACAGATGATCCTGGAAACAAATTGGCTAAAAATCAGTCACATAGCAGTAAAAGGTTTTTCAGCTTCTAGCTGTGTACCTCCAGAGTTCCTCTTCCACAGATACAACTGTCAACTCCACTCTATTTCTTCCAACCCCTTTCTCTCACTTACTCTGTAAAAGCATATTTCAAAACTAGAACCACATTTGTCTTCATCCCCCTAATAGTTACCTCTTTCCTTCTATCTTCTATATTTAATCAAAAGCATAACCATCTACCCTATATTCAAACCTAAAACCTAGAATCCATTCCTGATCCCTCATTATCTCTGGAATTCCATTAACTCCACTGATCATTAATAGGTCCTCAAAAATATCTCTCTAATCCATGTACTTCCTTCCATTTCTATTCCACTATACTAGCCTAGGGCCCTATTGTTTCTAGCTTGTATTAAACATCTTTTATCTACCTTCCAAAAATCCCCTGGATCCCATCCCCTCGCAAATACACACAAAACCTTCCTTATAATTCAACCTTTAGAGTAGGGCTATCATGATGTTTTAAATATAAGTAGAAATTGTGCATATATTTGTTTAAATCATCTTCAAACCTTTTCTCTGCACTTAGAAATATGTCAACTTTATGAAAACAGGGACCGTATCTCAACCTTCAGATAGTAACTATCACAATACTTTGCACAAAGTAAGGATTCTAGAAATACTTTTCCCTATTGTTTTGATATTATACATAGTTAATTCCACTTAGCCAGAGATAACTCTTCTATATTACGTATTCCATTGTACAAACTCCTGTGCATCCTCCTAGTTTTTCTCATTTCTTCTTCTGTTATAGAACAATATGTATTCAGACATTTTATCCACAACTTGACTAATTGAAAAGGGAAAAATATTTTGATTATATGCAGAACTTTATTTTTGAAAGTGTGATAAGCTTTTAAAGTTTATTGACTTATTCTTATTTTTTGCTTCATTTAATAATCCCAAATATATGGGGATATATATATATGTATAGCTGATTCACTTTGTTTTAAAGCAGAAACCAACACACCATTGTAAAGCAATTATACTCCAATAAAGATGTTAAAAAAAAAAGTTCCAAATATACATGCCACTTCTGGAGATGAAGAATTATTTAATAACCGTTTCCTTTTTCTGGAGAGGATTACTCTCACTTCTCATAGTATAATGGAACTCTAAGGACAAATGATAATTAAGAATGTACTTTTCTGTAAGGAGAATTCATTATGGCACCACCTGCTACCATGATCGTTGGATTATCATTCTTTCTCTAATGGGCATCACTTTTCAGAAACTTTTACTAGGTGTTAGAAATTAAGTATGGCTTTTAGAATTTCCAAAGAAAAAATTTTAAGCACTAAAAAGAAAAACTAGAAAGCACACACACATACACACACACACATGCACACACACACTCTTTGTGATTTCTATGAGAAAAAAATTGTACAGACTTAAAAAAACTGATGTCTATCAAATTTATACTACCGTCTCATATTTTAAAATATCTATTTAAATAAATTTATTTTCAATTTCTTCCATTAGCTTAGAGTAATCTAAATTTCAAAATCAGATAACAATTAAATGATAACTGCCATGTGTCTTGTTTGCTACTACTAAAGTTGTAGTACTTTTAAATATTAAAAAAGACACTATCAAATTTTGGTTCTAGATAAGTAGAGAAATTTTGTAGCATTATAGGCAAATGCTAAAAGAAACTATCTTGTGAATCTACAAATAGTTCCTTATTTCCCATCTTCAACACATATGAGTCAGGTTTCTTTTCAGATGTTAACTCCTGAGAAAGTCCTTCCTGGACCACCATCTGAAACAGCAGCCCCCACTCTATTATAGTCTATCTCCTTATCTTGCTTCATTTCCCTTCCTAGTATTCATCATATCTGAAATCATGTTATATATCCAATTGCATATCTGCTTATTATATGCTGTCCTGGCTAGAATATAAAGTCTATTTGGGCAGGTACTTTCTGTTTCACATTCATTGCTGTATCCCAAGGACCTAAAATATAAGTGATATTCAACCCTCCAAAAGAAAAGTTGAAGGACAATATATCAGGACACTTGAATATGGTCAGTGCTTATGTATCTCAACACCCTTCTCCTGACTGACAATTCCAGGTATATTTTATTCAAATTTTCTTTGTTGCTTAAATTATTTTTAAAAAGACAAAAAAGAAAGAAAGAAAAAAAATCCCCTGTTCTAAAAATTTTATTTTGGGGCTTCCCTGGTGGTGCAGTGGTTGACAGTCCACCTGCCGATGCAGGGGACGCGGGTTCGTGCCCCGGTCCGGGAGGATCCTGCATGCCGCAGAGCGGCTGGGCCCGTGAGCCATGGCCGCTGAGCCTGCACGTCCGGAGCCTGTGCTCCACAGCGGGAGAGGCCACAACAGTGAGAGGCCCGCGTACCACAAAAAAAAAAAAAAATTATTTTGTTTTTATCTTTTCATTATTTAACTTTTTTGACAAACATTAATTGTATAATATGAATACTCAAAATGCATTTGAATAATTTATATAGGTATATATGCTAAAGGCTATATTTACCAATCTTGACTGAATTGTTTGCCTTATTACTGTAAAATTATATGATATAAAATATATATACTTCATATAAAATATAAATTTCATAATATTTCATGAGTCACTTGGAACATGATAAGAATGAACAAAATGAGCCAAATCATTGATAAATCACATTATATAAAAAAAAATTTTGGAAGCATAACACAATCCACAGAGTAGTTATCTATAAGCTAATAAACATTAAATAGTAAGTCACCAGTTAATCCCAGTATACCAGTTTGATAATGCCCAGTGTGTTGACTTGACTTGTTTCCCAGTTTTCAGTTATCTCTTTACCTTAATTTGCTATCTATATGGCTTAACTTTATATTAAGATTACTCTAAGTTTCACCCTCTTAGCCTTCCTTTTAAGGCCTGTAAAAAATCTTCAAATCAAATCCCATCCACCAGCCTTTTTAAATCACCCATCAGGATTTCTGGGTAGTTTTAAAATATGTATAAACTTTAAGATTGCTGCCAGTATATTCATGAATAACAACTGACATTCAGTATCACCTGCTAATCTTCATATATTTCCTTAACTATTTGTCTACTCTTTTAAAAATTCATTTGTAGTTGTCTCTCTTCTACAGTCCTATACCACTAATGTCATTAGATGTCCTGAACAACTCCATCATCTCCCAAAGATGCTACATCTCATCTTCCCTCTGCTAGGAATAAGGCCATTTCTTTCGACTGTGCCTCTAATGCATGGTTCCTCAAACTTGGTGTTATTGTCATTTTGTTACCAGTGGCTGTCCTTCCATTTTAAGTTGTTTAGCAACATCCCTGGCTTCTGCCCACTAAATGCCAGGAACGTACCCCCTCTAGCTGTGACAACCAGAAGTGTTTCTAGATATGGGGGCAGATAGATTTCCCAGTTCAGAACTACTGCTCTACTGGATACCATTTTCCACCCGTGCAATTCAGATACCTTACCTTATAAATTAATAACTTTTTGGTAGATTCTCAGTCTCCTCAGCTTCTTTCCAGTGATAGGTAAGTATGCCCAATTTTTTTCTTATGTAAAACCAAACTCTTTCAACCCTATATTTCTTTGTTTCCTTTCCAGATGTTAATTTATCTCTGATTTAGTTTTGAAAAAGTTCCCTTCAAAGTTAAACTTTTTGAATTGCTGTTCAAAAGCTGACTTTTGTGCCATTTCCCTCCCAACTACAATGTTATATCTACTCAATAAGTCCTTAGAAAATAATGTTTGTTGCTTTATCCAATGGACACTTTTTTTTTTTTAAATTGAAGTATAGTTGATTTACAATGTTGTGTTAGTTTCAGGTGTAAAGCACAGTGATTCAGTTACACACACACACACACACACACAGATTCTTTTTATTTTTAATTTTATTTTATTTATTTTTTTATACAGCAGGTTCTTATTAGTTACCAATTTTATACATATTAGTGTATATAAGTCAATCCCAATCTCCCAGTTCATCCCACCACCACCACCCCCACCACCACCACTTTCCCCCCTTGGTGTCCATACAATTTTTCTCTACATCTGTGTCTCTATTTCTGCCCTGCAAACTGGTTCATCTGTACCATTTTTCTAGGTTCCACATACATGCATTAATATGTGATATTTATTTTTCTCTTTCTGACTTACTTCATTCTGTATGACAGTCTCTAGATCCATCTACATCACTACAAATGACCCAATTTCATTCATTTTTATGGCTGGGTAATATTCCATTGTATATATATACCACATCTTCTTTATCCATTCATCTGTTGATGGGCATTTAGGTTGCTTCCATGACCTGGTTATTGTAAATAGTGCTGCAATGAACATTGGGGTGCATGTGTCTTTTTGAATGATGGTTTTCTCTGGGTATATGCCCAGTAGTGGGATTGCTTGGTCATATGGTAATTCTATTTTTACTTTTTAAAGGAATCTCCATACTGTTCTCCATAATGGCTGTATCAATTTACATTTGCACCAACAGAGCAAGAGGGTTCCTTTTTCTCCACACACTCTCCAGCAAGAGATGCTTTTTCAGATTCTTTTCCCTTATAGGTTATTACAAAATATTGAGTATAGTTCTCTGTGCTATACAGTAGGTAGGTCCTTGCCAGTTATCTAGTTTATATATAGTAGTGTGTATATGTTAATCCCAAACTCCTAATTTATCCCTCTCCTCTTTCCCCTTTGTAACCATAAGTTTGTTTTCTAAGTCTGTGGGTCTGTTTCTGTTTTGTATATAGATTCATTTGTATCATTTTTTTTTAGATTCCACATAATTGATATCATGTGGTATTTGTCTTTCTCTCTCTGACTTACTTCACTTAGTATGATAATCTCCAGATCCATCCATGTTGCTGCAAATGACATTATTTCATTCTTTTTAATGGCTAAGTAATATTCCATTATATATATATATAGATATATATATATAGATATATAGATATATATATATGACATCTTCTTTATTCATTCATCTGTCAATGGACATTTAGATTGTTTCCATGTCTTGGCTATTGTAAATAGTGTTGCTATGAACATAGGGGCACATGTATCTTTTTGAATTACAGTTTTGTCTGGGTGTATGCCTAGGAGTGAGATTTCTGGGTCATATGGCAACTCTATTTTTAGTTTTTTGAGGAACCTTCATACTGTTCTCCAACGAACACTTTTTAAACCTTAATCTATAAACGTATAGAACATTTTGATTACTCATTTATTCTTAAAACACTCTCTCCTTGGTGCCAGCATCTTCTCAGTCTCATGTTCAGGGTCTTCATTCTTTATCTTTCACAAAAATATTGGTGTTGTTATTGACTCCTGATAGACCCTCTTTTTGTTTTTGTTTTCTTTTCCACACTACAAGTTTAACCTACTAGTTTAAGCTCTTACACTCTTATCTTCAGCATAGAACTTTTTTCTGCCATCAAGATATTTATTTCTAATATTTTCTGACTGACAGACTAATAACCTTAGCATGAATTGTGTTCTCCATAAAGTTTTTTTAAACTTATTTATCGTACTCAGTGGAATATCTCAATTATATATTGCATGTAAAGCACAAACTCTGGCACACAGTTCACCCCAGATAAATGTTGACATCATCACCATCATCATCACCACCTCAACATCATAAACACTGACATAACGATAACAAACCTTCTGCCTACGTAGCTTAAATACATATTTAACTCTACATACTCAAAATAAAATTCTTTTTCTCCTCTGCATTTTCCTCAAACATCCTCCTTCTCTTATTTCAGTCTAAACCAGGCTCTATCCTCTACCTTACTCCTACTGTTTCTTTGTTGAATATTCGTATTCATCAGTTCTGCCACCATTGCAATAGTATGTCTCATCTTAGGCTTTGTAGGTGGTGTTTGATCATAACTAACCTCAAATTCTGTGTTTCCCGCCTCCTCTTTCCTATCTGATCTGTGTGACCTGCTGAAACCACAAACCTGCCTAGCAGTCCTCTACTTTAAATTCTACTTTGTCATTCCATATCCCTTAGGTTAGAATTCAAACCTCTTAACCTGGCTCAGAGGGTCCCTTGCATATATCCCACATGTTGTTTCCTCTGCCTGGGTTTTCTGGGCTCTCTGTTCTGCTTCTGCCTCCCTTGGATTGATGACTTCTGCTAAACATGATGGTCTAAATCTTGGCCCAGCTTCTTACTAGCACGGAGACTAGAACATGGGAAGAGTCTAAAAAACCTGATTTTTATAGTAGTATTATTGCTAATAATCTTGCTAACAATGGGACATTCCACAGGTCTCAGCTTAAATTTTATTCCTAGGTTTACTTTTCTTATCTCTGATTTGGTTATTTAATCCTAACGGGAAGTTTTTCCCTTTTGATTCCCCACTTACATTATAGGTTTAAGGCCTGCCTTCTCTCCCACCTTCCATTGATTCTAGCAGACATTATGTCCATTTTGTTTACCATGTATTCCCAGGGCCTATCAAAGTGCCCATCACAAAGCATTATTTGATCAAACATATTTTTGAACAAATGAGTCAGCAGGTGAATGGATGGATGAATAAATAAAAGAATGATAATTAGAAAATTTCTTGACTATTCCAATCTGGACTTTTGGGCTTGGTTACAGAAATTTATATTAAAAAATTTTATCTTGAACTAGTCATTTACTTCCTTTATGTATAAAAATAGAAAATATTATATTTATTTGAAAATAATTTGTTGGGCAAATAATATGAGAATGAGAGTATGCCAAATGTCATGGTTAATAATAGTAACTAATATTTATTGAATAATTATTGTGTTCCAGACCCTGTGTTCAACCCTAGTGGACTATATATTTTAATTCTTATTATAACCCAATGAGGACAGTATTATCACATTTTCTGGGAGTAAAAATTGGAGCACAGAGAATTTATGCAAGAGGCCCAAGATCATACAACTAATATGTGACAGAGCCAGGATTTGGACCAGGCAATAGGGCTCCAGACATCTGGTTTTCACCTCTATGCTCCTGCATGTATATGTAGCTTTTACATTCTGGGTTACAGTCTGTGATTTTAAAGTGTACATGAAGTACCAGGTTAAAATAAAAAATTAATTATTTTATTTTTGCTTAGACTTTGTGGATTAGAGGACAAAATCATATGGTAATGAATAGTCAGAACATTAAAAGGCAAAAGTTCATATATTTAAGGAGATCCATTGTACTTTTTTCTGAAAATTATATGTAAAATTCTACCAAATATATATTTGAGCATTTTCAGTATAAATTCATTAGTATTAATTGATATTCTAACAATTCTCTATTTTATAAAGTCACCCTTAGATAGCCAAAATCAAATGTAAATAAAAGTATGTGTGTACATTTAAGGAAGATAATAATAGACAATATTTTCTTAATAATTTGAGTAGTTTGTACATTTGACATTTCAATACATACAATAGTTTTATTATAAGTTTTTGCACAACAAAGGAAACCACAAACAAAATGAAAAGACCTCCTATGGACTGGGAGAAAATATTTGCAAATGATGAGATGGACAAGGGCTTAATTTCAAAATATATAAACAATTCCTACAATTCAGTAACAAAAAAACAAACAACTCAATCGAAAAATGAGCAGGAGATCTAAATAGACATTTCTCCAAAGAAGACATACAGATGACCAATAGACATATGAAAAGATGTTCATCATCACCAATTATTAGATAAATGCAAATCAAAACTACAATGAATATGAGAAATGCAAATCTCACACCATTCAGACTGGCTATCATTAAAAATTCTACAAATAATAAATGCTGGACAGGATGTGGAGAAAAGGGAACCCTCTTACACTGTTGATGGGCATGTAAATTGGTGTAGCCATTATGGAAAACAGTACAGAGGTTCCTCAAAAATCTAAAAATAGAGTTGCTGTATGATCCAGCAATCCCATCCTGGGCATATGCCCAGACAAAACTATAATTTGAAAAGAACATGCATCCCTATGTTCATAGCAGCACTATTTACAATAGCCGAGAAATGGAAACAAGCTAAATGTCCATTGACAGACGAATGGATAAAGAAGATGTGGTATATGTATACAATGGAATATTATTCAGCCATTAAAAAGAATGAAATAATGCCATTTGCAGCAACATGGATGGACCTCGAGATTATCATACTAAGTGAAGTAAGTCAGAAAGAGAAAGACAAATACCATATGATATCACTTATATGTGGAATCTAAAATACGACACAAATGAACATATCTACAAAACAAAAACAGACTTACAGATATAGACAACAGACTTGTGGTTGCCAGTGGGGACGGAGCGAAGGACTGGGAGTTTGGGATTAGCAGATGTCAATTGTTATATGTAGGATAGATAAAAAACAAGGTCTTACTGTATAGCACAGGTAACTATATTCAATATCCTGTGATAAGCCATAATGGAAAAGAATATGAAAAGAATATATATGTATAACTGAGTCACTTGCTGTACAGCAGAAATTAAACACAACCTTGTAAATCAACTTTACTGGAATGAAATTTTAAAAAAGATAGTTTTATAGTTTTAGGTTACTTCATAAAATAAATATAAAACTGAGTTACAAGACTTCCGGGAAGATGGCAGAAGAGTAAGACGCGGAGATCACCTTCCTCTCCACAGATACACCAGAAATACATCTACGCGTGGAACAACTCCTACAGAACACATACTGATGCTGGCAGAAGACCTCAGACCTCCCAAAAGGCAAGGAACCCCCCACGTACCTGGTTAGGGCAAAAGAAAAAACTAAGCAGAGACAAAAGGATAGGGACGGGTCCTGCACCAGCGGGAGAGAGCTGTGAAGGAGGAAAAGTGTCCACACACTAGGAAGCCCCTTCGCGGGTGGAGACTTCGGGAGGCGGAGTGGGGGAGCTTGGGAGCCGCGGAGGAGAGCACAGCAACAGGGGTGCGGAGGGCAAAGCGGACAGATTCTAGCGCAGAGGATCGGGCCGACCGGCACTCACCAGCCGAGAGGCTTGTCTGCTCGCCCGCCGGGGCGGGCGGGACTGGGAGCTGAGGCTCCGGCTTTTGTCGGAGCGCCGGGAGAGGACTGAGGTTGGCGGCGTGAACACAGCCTGCAGGGCGTTGGTGCGCCGCGGCTGGCCGGGAGAGAGTCCGTGGAGGGGTCTGGACCTGCCGAAGAGGCAAGAGACTTTTACGTCCCTCTTTGTTTCCTGGTGCACGAGGAGAGGGGATTAAGAACGCTGCTTGAGAGAGCTCCAGGGACGGGCGCGAGCCGCGGCTAAGAGTGCGGAGCCCAGAGACGGACATGGGACGCTAAGGCCGCTGCTGCCGCCGCCAGGAGGCCTGTGTGCGAACACAGGTCACTAGCCACACGCCCTTCTGGGGAGCCTGTGCAGCCCGCCACTGCCAGGGTCCCGGGATCCAGGGACGGCTCCCCGGGAGAGCGCACGGCGCGCCTCAGGCTGCAGCGTCACGCCGGCCTCTGCCGCTGCAGGCCCGCCCCGCACTCCGTGACCCTCCCTACCCCCCGGCCTGGGTGAGCCAGAGCCTCCGAATCAGCGGCTCCTTTAACCACGTCCTGTCTGAGCAAAGAACAGACGCCCTCCGGCGACCTACACGCACAGGCGGGGCCAAATCCAAAGCTGAGCCCCTGGGAACTGTCAGAACAAAGAAGAGAAAGGGAAATCTCTCCCAGCAGCCTCAGAAGCAGCGGATTAAAGCTCCACAATCAACTTGATATACCCTGCATCTGTGGAATACCTGAATAGACAACGAATCATCCCAAATTAAGGAGCCCTGTGGATGAAAGGCTCTTGGTGCTGCAGCCAGGACTCAGTGCTGTGCCTCTGAGGTGGGAGAGCCAACTTCAGGACACTGGTCCACAAGAGGCCTCCCAGCTGCACATAATATCAAACAGCAAAAATCTCCCAGAGATCTCCATCTCAACGCCAGCACCCAGCTTCACTCAACGACCAGCAAGCTACAGTGCTGGACATCCTATGCCAAACAACTAGCAAGACAGGAACACAACCCCACCCATTAGCAGAGAGGCTGCCCAAAATCATAGTAAGTCTACAGACACCCCAAAACACACCACCAGACGTGGACCTGCCCACCAGAAAGACAAGATCCAGCCTCATACACCAGAACACAGGCACTAGTACCCTCCACCAGGAAGCCTACACAACCCACTGAACCAACCTTAGCCACTGGGGACAGACACAAAAAACAACAGGAACTACGAACCTTCAGCCTGCAAAAAAGGAGACCCCAAACACAGTAAGATAAGCAAAATGAAAAGACAGAAAAACACACAGCAGATGAAGGAGCAAGATAAAAACCCACCAGACCTAACAAATGAAGAGGAAATAGGCAGTCTATCTGAAAAAGAATTCAGAATAATGATAGTAAGGTTGATCCGAAATCTTGGAGATAGAATGGACAATAGAATGGACAAATTGCAAGAATCAGTTAACAAGGACCTAGAAGAACTAAAGATGAAGCAAGCAACGATGAACAACACAATAAATGAAATTAAAAGTACTCTAGAAGGGATCAATAGCAGAATAACTGAGGCAGAAGAACGGATAAGTGACCTGGAAGATAAAATAGTGGAAATAACTACTGCAGAGCAGAATAAAGAAAAAAGAATGAAAAGAACTGAGGACAGTCTCAGAGACCTCTGGGACAACATTAAACGCACCAACATTCGAATTATAGGGGTTCCAGAAGAAGAAGAGAAAAAGAAAGGGACTGAGAAAATATTTGAAGAGATTATAGTTGAAAACTTCCCTAATATGGGAAAAGAAATCATTAATCAAGTCCAGGAAGCACAGAGAGTCCCATACAGGATAAATCCAAGGAGAAATACGCCAAGACACATATTAATCAAATTGTCAAAAATTAAATACAAAGAAAACATATTAAAAGCAGCAAGGGAAAAACAACAAATAACACACAAGGGAATCCCCATAAGGTTAACAGCTGATCTTTCAGCAGAAACTCTGCAAGCCAGAAGGGAGTGGCAGGACATATTGAAAGTGTTGAAGGAGAAAAACCTGCAACCAAGATTACTCTACCCAGCAAGGATCTCATTCAGATTTGATGGAGAAATTAAAACCTTTACAGACAAGCAAAAGCTGAGAGAGTTCAGCACCACCAAACCAGCTCTACAACAACTGCTAAAGGAACTTCTCTAGGCAAGAAACACAAAAGAAGGAAAGGACCTACAATAATGAACCCAAAACAATTAAGAAAATGGGAATAGGAACACACATATCGATAATTACCTTAAATGTAAATGGACTAAATGCTCCCACCAAAAGACACAGATTGGCTGAATGGATACAAAAACAAGACCCATATATTTGCTGTCTACAAGAGACCCACTTCAGACCTAGAGACACATACAGACTGAAAGTAAGGGGATGGAAAAAGGTATTTCATGCAAATGGAAACCAAAAGAAAGCTGGAGTAGCAATTCTCTTATCAGACAAAATAGACTTTAAAACAAAGACTATTAGAAGAGACAAAGAAGGACACTACATAATGATCAAGGGATCGATCCAAGAAGAAGATATAATAATTGTAAATATTTATGCACCCAACATAGGTGCACCTCAATACATAAGGCAAATACTGACAACCATAAAAGGGGAAATCGACAGTAACACATTCATAGTAGGGGATTTTAACACCCCACTTTCACCAATGGACAGATCATCCAAAATGAAAATAAATAAGGAAACACAAGCTTTAAATGATACATTAAACGAGATGGAGTTAATTGATATTTATAGGACATTCCATCCAAAAAACAACAGTATACACATTTTTCTCAAGTGCTCATGGAACATTCTCCAGGATAGATCATATCTTGGGTCACAAATCAAGCCTTGGTAAATTTAAGAAAATTGAAATTGTATCAAGTATCTTTTCTGACCACAATGCCATGAGACTAGATATCAGTTACAGGAAAAGATCTGTAAAAAATACAAACACATGGAGGCTAAACAATACACTACTTAATAATGAAGTGATCACTGAAGAAATCAAAGAGGAAATCAAAAAATACCTAGAAACAAATGACAATGGAGACACAACGACCCAAAACCTGTGGGATGCAGCAAAAGCAGTTCTAAGGGGGAAGTTTATAGCAATACAAGCCCACCTTAAGAAGCAGGAAACATCTCGAATAAACAACCTAACCTTGCACCTCAAGCAATTAGAGAAAGAAGAACAAAAAAAACCCCAAAGCTAGCAGAAGGAAAGAAATCATAAAAATCAGATCAGAAATAAATGAAAAAGAAATGAAGGAAACAATAGCAAAGATCAATAAAACTAAAAGCTGGTTCTTTGAGAAGATAAACAAAATAGATAAACCACTAGCCAGACTCATCAAGAAAAAAAGGGAGAAGACTCAAATCAATAGAATTAGAAATGAAAAAGGAGAGGTAACAACTGACACTGCAGAAATAAAAGAGATCATGAGAGATTACTACAAGCAACTCTATGCCAATAAAATGGACAATCTGGAAGAAATGGACAAATTCTTAGAAATGCACAACCTGCCAAGACTGAATCAGGAAGAAATAGAAAATATGAACAGACCAATCACAAGCACTGAAATTGAAACTGTGATTAAAAATCTTCCAACAAAGAAAAGCCAAGGACCAGATGGCTTCACAGGCGAATTCTATCAAACATTTAGAGAAGAGCTAACACCTATCCTTCTCAAACTCTTCCAAAATATAGCAGAGGGAGGAACACTCCCAAACTCCTTCTACGAGGCCACCATCACCTTGATACCAAAACCAGACAAGGATGTCACAAAGAAAGAAAACTACAGGCCAATATCACTGATGAACATAGATGCAAAAATCCTCAACAAAATACTAGCAAATAGAATCCAACAGCACATTAAAAGGATCATACACCATGATCAAGTGGGGTTTATTCCAGGAATGCAAGGATTCTTCAATATACGCAAATCTATCAATGTGATAAACCATATTAACAAACTGAAGGAGAAAAACCATATGATCATCTCAATAGATGCAGAGAAAGCTTTTGACAAAATTCAACACCCATTTATGATAAAAACCCTGCAGAAAGTAGGCATAGAGGGAACTTTCCTCAACATAATAAAGGCCATATATGACAAGCCCACAGCAAACATCATCCTCAATGGCGAAAAACTGAAAGCATTTCCACTAAGATCAGGAACAAGACAAGGTTGCCCACTCTCACCACTCTTATTCAACATAGTTTTGGAAGTTTTAGCCACAGCAATCAGAGAAGAAAAGGAAATAAAAGGAATCCAAATCGGAAAAGAAGAAGTAAAGCTGTCACTGTTTGCAGATGACATGATCCTATACATAGAGAACCCTAAAGATGCTACCAGAAAACTACTAGAGCTAATCAATGAATTTGGTAAAGTGGCAGGATACAAAATTAATGCACAGAAATCTCTGGCATTCCTATATACTAATGATGAAAAATCTGAAAGTGAAATCAAGAAAACACTCCC
This sequence comes from Aethalodelphis obliquidens, assembly GCF_003676395.1. Lineage (NCBI taxonomy): Eukaryota > Metazoa > Chordata > Mammalia > Artiodactyla > Delphinidae > Aethalodelphis > Aethalodelphis obliquidens. The sequence continues at coordinate 18,514,170 of NW_020837950.1, read as the reverse complement.
ATTTACCATTGCAACAAAAAGAATAAAATATCTAGGAATAAACCTACCTAAGGAGACAAAAGATCTGTATGCAGAAAATTATAAGACACTGATGAAAGAAATTAAAGATGATACAAATAGATGGAGAGATATACCATGTTCTTGGATTGGAAGAATCAACATTGTGAAAATGACTCTACTACCCAAAGCAATCTACAGATTCAATGCAATCCCTATCAAACTACCACTGGCATTTTTCACAGAACTAGAACAAAAAATTTCACAATTTGTATGGAAACACAAAA